>NC_086447.1:5347032-5424532 GCF_028390025.1 Pseudophryne corroboree | reverse complement strand
CCGCCTCTCGGTTATGATAGAGGGACGGACTCCCCACTCCCGCCTCTCGGTTATGATAGAGGGACGGACTCCCCGCTCCCGCCTCTTGGTTATGATAGTGGGACGGACTCCCCGCTCCTGCCTCTCGGTTATGATAGAGGGACGGACTCCCCGCTCCCGCCTCTCGGTTATGATAGTGGGACGGACTCCCCTCTCCCACCTCTCGGTTATGATAGTGGGACGGTCTCCCCGCTCCCGCCTCTTGGTTATGATAGTGGGACGGTCTCCCCGCTCCCGCCTCTTGGTTATGATAGTGGGACGGACTCCCCGCTCCCACCTCTCGGTTATGATAGTGGGACGGTCTCCCCACTCCCGCCTCTCGGTTATGATAGAGGGACGGACTCCCCACTCCCGCCTCTCGGTTATGATAGAGGGACGGACTCCCCACTCCCGCCTCTCGGTTATGATAGAGGGACGGACTCCCCGCTCCTGCCTCTCGGTTATGATAGAGGGACGGACTCCCTGCTCCTGCCTCTCGGTTATGATAGAGGGACGGACTCCCTGCTCCTGCCTTTCGGTTATGATAGTGGGACGGTCTCCCCGCTCCCGCCTCTTGGTTATGATAGAGGGACGGACTCCCCGCTCCTGCCTCTCGGTTATGATAGAGGGACGGACTCCCCACTTCCGCCTCTCGGTTATGATAGTGGGGCGGACTCCCCGCCTCTCGGTTATGATAGAGGGATGGACTCCCCACTCCCGCCTCTCGGTTATGATAGAGGGACGGACTCCCCACTCCTGCCTCTCGGTTATGATAGAGGGACGGACTCCCCGCTCCTGCCTCTCGGTTATGATAGAGGGATGGACTCCCCGCTCCTGCCTCTCGGTTATGATAGAGGGACGGACTCCCCACTCCCGCCTCTCGGTTATGATAGTGGGGTGGACTCCCCGCCTCTCGGTTATGATAGAGGGACGGACTCCCCACTCCCGCCTCTCGGTTATGATAGAGGGACGGACTCCCCGCTCCCGCCTCTTGGTTATGATAGTGGGACGGACTCCCCGCTCCTGCCTCTCAGTTATGATAGAGGGACGGACTCCCCGCTCCTGCCTCTCGGTTATGATAGAGGGACGGACTCCCCGCTCCTGCCTCTCATTTATGATAGAGGGACGGACTCCCCACTCCCGCCTCTCGGTTATGATAGTGGGGCGGACTCCCCGCCTCTCGGTTATGATAGAGGGACGGACTCCCCACTCCCGCCTCTCGGTTATGATAGAGGGACGGACTCCCCGCTCCCGCCTCTTGGTTATGATAGTGGGACGGACTCCCCGCTCCTGCCTCTCGGTTATGATAGAGGGACGGACTCCCCGCTCCCGCCTCTCGGTTATGATAGTGGGACGGACTCCCCTCTCCCACCTCTCGGTTATGATAGTGGGACGGTCTCCCCGCTCCCGCCTCTTGGTTATGATAGTGGGACGGTCTCCCCGCTCCCGCCTCTTGGTTATGATAGTGGGACGGACTCCCCGCTCCCACCTCTCGGTTATGATAGTGGGACGGTCTCCCCGCTCCCACCTCTCGGTTATGATAGTGGGACGGTCTCCCCGCTCCCGCCTCTCGGTTATGATAGTGGGACGGACTCCTCACTTCCGCCTCTCACTGGGAAAGGAATGTATAATAGGCTGAGTACCAGAGAAAAAGCTAGTAATAGGTTAGGTAGCCACACCCTCATATTTCTGTCCAACAGTCCACACCCCTATCCAGCTAGGGATGACCATTGGTGGGTTATCCATCAATGGTTACCATCCGTTGTACCATTGATGGACAGCCTCGTTGTTGGGAAACCATCTGTAAGTGAACCATCAATGGTTTTACCCATCAATGGTCACCCCCTACTTTAGTATTGAGCAAGCTGCGGGCCAATCAAGGCCTAGGGGCGTGTCTACACATGTGTCAGGGGCAGAGCTATGCTCCGTGTCCCGACACCTAGTTTAAAAAAAAAAAAAAAAGTATTTAGCTATGCCATGCCATCGATGGAGGGAAACCATCTGGTTCTCCCCCATCGATGGCAAAAGTATTCTACATCGGCCAAAAACCATTGATGATTAGGAATCATAGATGGTCGATGGCCATCCCTATATCCAGCATGGTACATACAGTGTATACAGGACGGGCCCTCAGATCTGACACAATACTACTGTCTTCTGCCAGTATCTAGATTGGAATTCTGCATAATGCCTGGCTGAAGGCCCCCCCATAAGCCGCCATTATTCCCCAACCCGCCTGCACCATGGGCCGATCCGGCAATCTGCGGCCAGCGAGATTTCCATCGGGGAAGTGAATCATGGTAAAAATGCCATTTTCACTTGGGATCGGGATTTTTACACGTTTAATATTCTCGATTCCCTGACCTGGTCGCTGGGGGATCCCAGAATTACCCCAATATATCTGTGACGTATGGGGCCATTGGATGCTTTGGAATCTTCACACCTGCTAGAGATGGGGAACATTTCATCTTCAGATTCCCAGACACTTGGTCTTGGCCAGTACAGCAGTAGGGTTACAGCATTGTATTTCCCGCATGGCGTTCCCCATAAGACCTGGGAGGCGCGAATCACGCTCTTATTTATGTATAATGTAATGTTACCGTTATCTGTAGTAGATTATACCACTGGTTGTCTGATATGGGCACATGGACAACAGAAAGGTCCTACAGCCAGTTTCCCAAATCAGAGCGGAGGGTGATTATCTCCTCTGCTTCTTCTCAGTCTTCCATCTCTCTGTTGTGCCTCTATCTACATGGCGATCTCTGGATTTCTTCCTGGGCTGCGGCTGATTTCTCTCTCACCCTTTACAGCCTCTCTGGGCCTCTCTCCTCCTCAGAGTTCCCGCCTCTCTATCTGCTCACCAGAAAGCTTTCACAATGTAAGGTATTACTAAGGTTCCATTGGTTCCATAAGGTTATTCTGAAGTCAATGTTGAAAGTAACCATTATAATTATTATTTATTTATTTATGAATAGTTTATATTGAAGTCCATTAACTCTTCTCTGGATTTCTTTAGGTCATGGGGACAAAGTGAAGCAACTAGAGGAGAAGGTGCAATCCCTCACCAAGGAAATTCACAACCTACAGTCTACAATGCAAGGAATGAATGAGAAATTCCAGTCGGAGATTCGTCTGACCATGCAAACTTTGCTGAATGGGAAGCAACCTGCAGATTCTGCACCTGGCCAGTCTGACATGTCCGAAAAACTTAATGACATTCAGACACTTTTGACAGACCTGGACAAAAAGGTTAAAGACCATGATCAAGAACTAGGTAACCTAAATAATGCAAACAGCAAGCACCCTGGGGCGTCGGATACGGCAGTAAGCCAGAAACTTTCAGACGTGAAAGGTGACATCTTACGAGAAGTGGAGAGGAGGATGCAGCAATCGTGTTCTGCATGTCTTGCTGGAGTGGAGGGGTTCCGCAATCAGCAAAATGAGGACAGTGATCGTATAAGTGGCCTGGAGAAATTAATCAACTCTGTGGAGCAGCGGAGCAGAGAAGCTGTGCAGAACATTCAGTCACGTGTGGTGGAGCTGACCACACGTCTGCCAAAGGATTGCTGCTTGGAAGTAGCAGATCTACGCAAAAAGATGAGCGAAACCGAAAAGAAGACAGAGACTTTGTCTGGATCCGTCATCGCTTTAACTGTGCGTCTAGATAGTGAGCTGGGTGAAAGTGCCAACCATGCAATTACTGAAGTGGACAATGATCTGAACAGTCGTCTCTCTGACATTGAAGGTAGAATGAATACCACTAGAAGGACATTAGAGGAACATTACTACCATTACCGTGATGAAATACAGAATTTATTCCAGGACGAGATGAACAATCTAAAGGATGATTTGAAGAATCGCATCAATGGGAATGACTACAAAATTAATATTCTACTGACAGAACTGGGTAATAGCTCTGGGTTCCGAGACCTGATGGAACAGAAAATGACTAGCCTATCTTATGATATTCACTCCCTACAAGACCGGGTTGGAAATAATGAAGAACATCTAAAGAAAGTTGCAGAAGATGTAAAGGATCTAAGCACTCAAGTAACAGATACAATCCAGAGTTGCAATGGTCGCTGTCACGGCCAGGATGCAGATGTGACAGAAGCATTGTCTGACTTAGAAAGAAGAGTGAAGAACAATGAAGATCAGATTCATATTGTCCATTCTGATATATCTGATCTCCGAGTAACTGGAAGCACCATGCAGGGGACACTCAGTGACCTTGACGATGAGATTACAAGTGTTAAAACATTTGTGGATGCCAATGGAGAGTCATTCACCAAGTTATTAAATGATGCCCAAGATCGGTTTACAGCGACCATCTTAGATGACCTGGACAGATTTTATCTCAACACTGCTCAGTACCAAAATGAAACCAACGGGAAGATGCTGAGTGTGGAAAATGATATTAAGTCCCTTAAAAAGATGATCCAGTTTGATTACAAGAGCTGTGGACAGGTGTGCTCTAACCTACAGGAGGAAGTGGGCAAACTAAAGGAGCAGGTGGAAGAATGCACCAGGAGCTGCCAGTTTCTTCAGAGTAAAATAGAAGAAGAAGAAGACGCCGGAGACCAAATTGGCTCCAACAAGCCACTTGATGGCTTCACTGTTTTCGGAGGAAGCTCTGGTGGGGAACTGAAGCACTTACAAGGGGAGCTGTCCAACATCATTGTAACATTCAGTTCCTTGAATGACAGTGTCAAAGATCTCCAGGAAAGTGTAGAGAAGCACCAAACAGACATCCACGATTTAGGTACCACCAAACACAAGCTCATTTCTGAGATCAATAAGATCCAGGAGGAGGTGACGGAGCACATCAAGGACAACACAGAAAAGTTTGACCTCTTCCAGAAAGAAATCAATAGGTACGGCAGCACAGTGATGGAGGAGACGCGGGGATGCAGGCATTCTGCTGATGGCTTGGAAGACCGAGTTGCTAAGCTTGAGAACATCTGTCTGAAGCTGGATACAGTCTCTGGCAGCTTGAGCAAGATAAAGGAGAATCTGAATAAACATGTTTCCGGCCTCTGGAACTGTGTGCAGGAGATGAACAGCACCGTCAGGACTCACACGGCCTGGTTTGAGAAGCTCCACAATAGTCAGCTGAATGGAATCAATCGTAGACTGAACACCTTGAACAGTTCGGTGCTGGTACTGTCCTCAGAGTTCCAGAATTTCACTCTTCAGGACTTCATGGGTAAGACAACGTCTCCTGTATGTGCCGAGTCTTCCTACCAGCCAGGGACAGAAACCAGCTAATTGTATCATGGAGTGTAGGGGCAGTCATGCTGCTTTGTGCTGACATATGGAGATGTGGTCATGTGACCGGCGCTCGGGATCCCGGCGGTCACCATGCCGACGCCGGAATTCTGACCGTGAATGGATTCATTATACAGATAAGATGTATCAGTGAGCCAAAAGTGGAGTAATGCAGGTCAGGGCGTTCCATGCTGGAACAATGGGATTTTCTGTAGTGGGGCGTATAATACTGGTGCAATGGCCTAACACCCTCTTCTCTCTACAAAGGGATTTTCCCATCAGTTCCAAACTGGCAGAAATCAGGACACGTTGTATACGGATAATGGGGTGTATTCTGCAACTACAGATGGGGCCCTGCTCATATACCCCTTTACACCGAGTAACTGAGCCAGGGCAGTCAGACTTAATCCCCTGCTGTAATGTTCTCTCTGTATTGTATTATAGCTGAAAACAATAGATGAAAGGCTTATGCTAATAAACCTCGGTGCACCTAGGTGCAGTAGAGAAGGCTAGATGAGCGTGTCTCCAGCTGTAGAAAGCACAGTTACAGCATAGAGTAATTATTACTTCAATCACTTAGTAGTGCCACGTGTCAGAAGAGTACTTCCAGTGTCCCATCATTCATTTCACGATCCTGACATGGGGGGAATTCAATTAGCCGCAGTTGACTCCTGGGGGCTACATCAATTAGCCCCGATAGGTGGCGGCTTTGGGAACTATTCCGCACCTGCCAGAGGCAGATCCCCGGTAACTAAGCTGTTTTTGTGGGCGTGAACATGAACCCATGGATACAGGAACTTATCCCGTAACCATGTGTTTTTTTAATGAAAACGGGTTAGCGCACCGGCAATAAAAGGGTTGAATATCCGCCATCAGGCATCACAGCGCAGGAGAGTCCAGTGTTTTCACAGGAGTGTTTACCACATTTAATTGAATTCCCTCCTTAATCTCTCTTTTTTTGTGACTTACCTCTGCCATCAGTCCTGCAACCCAAGAGTGTCCTGCTCACCAGTACCAAGTATATCCTGTGCTGCTGAGTCCATTGCACTCTGCCGTCTGTGCTGCTGAGTCATTACATGCTGCAGTCTGTGCTGCCGAGTCCATTGCACGCTGCAGTCTGTGCTGCTGAGTCATTACACGCTGCAGTCTGTGCTGCTGAGTCCATTACACGCTGCAGTCTGTGCTGCTGAGTCCATTACACGCTGCAGTCTGTGCTGCTGAGTCATTACATGCTGCAGTCTGTGCTGCTGAGTCCATTACACGCTGCAGTCTGTGCTGCTGAGTCATTACACGCTGCAGTCTGTGCTGCTGAGTCATTACTTGCTGCAGTCTGTGCTGCTGAGTCCATTACACGCTACAGTCTGTGCTGCTGAGTCCATTACATGCTGCAGTCTGTGCTGCTGAGTCATTACACGCTGCAGTCTGTGCTGCTGAGTCCATTACACGCTGCAGTCTGTGCTGCTGAGTCTTCTGGTTAGTCTCCTGTGTGAGTGATCTGCAGAGCGCTGTATCAGCAGTGACAGGTGTCCATGCTGTCCTCACACAGCACGCCCAACATGGCATGCCAATTCCAGCTCCAGCTCTCCACAGCGCTCTGCTCACGCTTCCTCCTTGCCAGAATTAACTTTCATTACTTAGACATGGGCGCTGCTGTGACACTTGCAATCAGCTGACCACTAATTCCCCAATAACAGACTCTGCAGCGGTCACCTGACTCTGCACACCAATCTGCTGTTTTCCGTTACCAATCCCTGGCATAGCAGCGGTCACCTGACCAGGTCCTCCAATCACCGCTCTACAGGGGGCATATAAGGATTGCACAGATGGGCTACAATGTCTCTTCACTGAGCTTGGGCTCCAGACTCTCAACTCCGGCAGCTTGTGGTAGTACTCCGTCTGTTCCATCAGTCCAATAATCCCGTGCCACTGGCTCCAGTAACTTGTGTCGGTAGCTCTAGATCAACACGATGCGCCATTGGTTTACGTTTTATAACTTGTACCATCAGTCCTAGCTCTCATCTAGTACCCTCAGAATTAGTCATCAGAGGTCCACAGGTGGATCTCTGATGACCACAGATGGAGTCTCCGTTATCTTTGCCTGCCTAGTCACGCCGGGAGTGCACAGAGACGCTCCCATTCAGAGCGGGGACACTCTCTATTCAAGTGTCTCCATCCGGGTGAGCGCACGCTCACAGTGTCTAGGTGCGCCCAGGCGGGTGTGCTTAGTCACAGAAACAGGTAAGATAATGGAGGCTCCATCTGTAAGCGTCCCACACCTGTGTCATAATTCCGGCAGCCCTATACTGATCCCAGCTCTGCAGCAACGGTCAGTGCACAACTTTATATACTCCGTAATTGGCCAGCTCTTCCAAAGCGCTGCGCGGTGCCGTAACTAGACATTGTAGTGCTGTGTGCAAGAAACAGCATCAGTCCCCCCATATGCAAAACAGGGCCAGTGCATGCCGTAGGAGTGTACCAAAAATATAGGGGCATGGCAACAGAGCTCCCTTTTACACATTACGTCAGACAGAGCCCCCTTTTACCCAGTACAGCAGGTAGAGTCCCCCTTTTACCCAGTACAGCAGGTAGAGTCCCCCTTTTACCCAGTACAGCAGGTAGAGTCCCCCTTTTACCCAGTACAGCAGACAGAGCCCCCTTTTACCCAGTACGGCAGGTAGAGTCCCCCTTTTACCCAGTACAGCAGGTAGAGTCCCCCTTTTACCCAGTACGGCAGGTAGAGTCCCCCTTTTACCCAGTACAGCAGGTAGAGTCCCCCTTTTACCCAGTACAGCAGGTAGAGTCCCCCTTTTATCCAGTACGGCAGGTAGAGTCCCCTTTTATCCAGTACGGCAGGTAGAGTCCCCCTTTTACCCAGTACAGCAGGTAGAGTCCCCCTTTTACCCAGTACGGCAGGTAGAGTCCCCCTTTTACCCAGTACAGCAGGTAGAGTCCCCCTTTTATCCAGTACGGCAGGTAGAGTCCCCTTTTATCCAGTACGGCAGGTAGAGTCCCCCTTTTACCCAGTACAGCAGGTAGAGTCCCCCTTTTACCCAGTACGGCAGGTAGAGTCCCCCTTTTACCCAGTACAGCAGGTAGAGTCCCCCTTTTACCCAGTACGGCAGGTAGAGTCCCCTTTTATCCAGTACGGCAGGTAGAGTCCCCCTTTTACCCAGTACAGCAGGTAGAGTCCCCCTTTTACCCAGTACGGCAGGTAGAGTCCCCCTTTTACCCAGTACGGCAGGTAGAGTCCCCCTTTTACCCAGTATGGCAGGTAGAGTCCCCCTTTTACCCAGTACGGCAGGTAGAGTCCCCCTTTTACCCAGTACGGCAGGTAGAGTCCCCCTTTTACCCAGTACGGCAGGTAGAGTCCCCCTTTTACCCAGTACGGCAGGCAGAGCCCCCTTTTACCCAGTATGGCAGGTAGAGTCCCGCTTTTACCCAGTATGGCAGGCAGAGTCCCGCTTTTACCCAGTATGGCAGGCAGAGTCCCGCTTTTACCCAGTATGGCAGGCAGAGTCCCGCTTTTACCCAGTATGGCAGGTAGAGTCACCCTTTTACCCAGTACGGCAGGTAGAGTCCCCCTTTTACACAGTATGGCAGGCGGAGTCCCCCTTTTTTTACAGATTAAGCAGGCGGAGTCCCCCTGCACCAGGCAGCACCCTTACACACACCGCACACTTACACACACACACCGCACCAGGCAGCACCCTTACGCACACCGCACCAGGCAGCACGCTTACGCACTCCGCACCAGGCTGCACCCTTACACACACCGCACCAGGCTGCACGCTTACGCACTCCGCACCAGGCTGCACCCTTACGCACACCGCACCAGGCTGCACCCTTACGCACACCGCACCAGGCAGCACCCTTACGCACTCCACACCAGGCAGCACCCTTACGCACACCGCACCAGGCAGCACCCTTACACACACCGCACCAGGCAGCACCCTTACACACTCCGCACCAGGCTGCACCCTTACACACACCGCACCAGGCTGCACCCTTACACACACCGCACCAGGCAGTACCCTTACACACACCGCACACTTACACACACACACCGCACCAGGCAGCACCCTTACGCACTCCGCACCAGGCAGCACCCTTACGCACACCGCACCAGGCAGCACCCTTACACACACCGCACCATGCAGCACCCTTACACACTCCGCACCAGGCTGCACCCTTACACACACCGCACCAGGCTGCACCCTTACACACACCGCACCAGGCTGCACCCTTACACACACCGCACCAGGCTGCACCCTTACACACACCGCACCAGGCAGCACCCTTACACACTCCACACCAGGCAGCACCCTTACACACACCGCACCAGGCTGCACCCTTACACACTCCGCACCAGGCTGCACCCTTACACACACCGCACCAGGCAGCACCCTTACACACACCGCACCAGGCAGCACCCTTACACACACCGCACCACGTAGCCTCCGCCGTTACTGTAGTGCAGTTAGGGGCAGAGTATGGCAGCGGAAGGGCTTGCAGCGGGTACACTGTGTCACACCCCTCGCTGCGGCTCTTCTGCCACCTCTGATCCGGCTCCTTCGCTCTGCAGCGCCGGGCTGCGCTCCTTGCTGGGGTCCACCTGTGATGTCTTCTCACCACCCAGGCTCGTCCTTGGCTCCGCTGCCGGGGTCTTCTCTCTTCTCCGTCTGCTGTGTCAGAGCGAGCTTCAAGTTCCCTGGTGTCTGGTAGGGGTCCTTCTTGGGTCCTCACCTCCGGGTAGGCGTCCTCCGCAGTGCCTGTGCTGCCCCTCTGCTTCTCCTCCTCAGGATGGGGGGGGGTCTTCCGCGAAGTCCTGGTATCCTGGCTGCTCCTCCAGTGCTGCAGCTCCTCTCCAGCGACGTCTCCCAGTCCTCCCCGCGCAGTCAGGCAGTGACTTGGCAGCTTTCTTCCTCACAGGGGTCCTCTGTGGTGGCTGCTCCTCCAGTCTGGGCACGGGCAGTGATGGTGAAGGGGGGACGTGGGCCGGGCGGGTGTTGCTGGTGGTTCTGTGCTGTGTGCCGGGCACCGGCAGCACACACCTAGTTACGTCTCTGGTGCTGCGTTATATCCCTTCTCCCACGCCGCATGCATTATATCTGGACCATATATATCAGTCAGTCCTCTGTGTGCATTATTAGCATTTACAGTAAGTCACTGCCAGGTATCCCAGATAGTACATTCCATGCTGTCACCAATCGCGCAGTCTGATTCCCTGAGGCGTCTCATATTGCGGTTATTATACAGGTGACTTACAGCCAGGAGAGCGGAGAACATCCAGGGATTGTGTATAATCTCTTTCTCATATGGGCGATGTATTACTGCCGGTAGCCGGCTCTGTCTCCACCAGGCCCGCAATCTTCTTGGCGTCAGTTTTTTCAAAATAAAGAGCCATAATAGATTGTGAGGCAGATTTATTAAGCTCGGTGAAGTGATAAATTGGAAGGTGATAAAGGACCAGCCAATCAGATCCTAACTGTCAGTTTTCAAACCCAGCCTGTGACATGGAAGTTAGGATCTGATTGGCTGGTGCGTTATCACCTTCCACTTTATCACTTCACCAAGCTTAATAAATCTGCCCCTGTATTTTTAATTCGCCTGAAAAGCACAATAATCACAATTTCTTCATAAATACTGAACGTCCCTTATTACTCTGGTTTGTGCTTCAGTCGTGTAGTGTACAGGCAGATAGAGCCGCAGTCACACAGGATATAGGAACGCCACATATTCTACTACTGACACTGTAACATAGCATTCCATATACAGATACAGCCGCAGTCACACACAGAATATAGGCATTCTGCATATCCTATTACTGACAGTGTAATGTAGCATTATGTATGCAGATACAGCCGCAGTCACACACAGCATATAGACATGCCGCATATCCTATTACTGACACTGTAACATAGCATTCTGTATGCAGATACAGCCACAGTCACACACAGAATATATGGATGCCACAAATCCTATTACTGACACTGTAACATAGCATTCCATATGCAGATACAGCCGCAGTCACACACAGCATATAGACATGCAGCATATCCTATTACTGACACTGTAACATAGCATTCCGTATGCAGATACAGCCACACACAGAATATAGGCATGCCACATATCCTATTACTGACACTGTAACGTAGCATTCTGTATGCAGATACAGCCGCAGTCACACACAGAATATATGGATGCCACAAATCCTATTACTGACACTGTAACATAGCATTCCATATGCAGATACAGCCGCAGTCACACACAGCATATAGACATGCAGCATATCCTATTACTGACACTGTAACATAGCATTCCGTATGCAGATACAGCCACACACAGAATATAGGCATGCCACATATCCTATTACTGACAGTGTAACATAACATTCTGTATGCAGATAACCCGCAGTCACACAGTATATAGGCATGCCACATATCCTATTACTGACACTGTAACATTGCATTCTGTATGCAGATACAGCCGCAGTCACACACAGAATATAGGCTATAGGCATTCTGCATATCCTATTACTGACACTGTAATGTAGCATTATGTATGCAGATACAGCCGCAGTCACACACAGAATATAGACATGCAGCATATCCTATTACTGACACTGTAACATAGCATTCCATATACAGATACAGCCGCAGTCACACACAGAATATAGGAACACCGAATATCCTATTACTGACACTGTAACATAGCATTCCGTATGCAGATACAGCCGCAGTCACACACAGAATACAGGCTTGCCACATATCCTATTACTGACATTGTAACGTAGCATTCCGTATGCAGATACAGCCGCAGTCACACACAGTATATAGACATGCAGCATATCCTATTACTGACACTGTAACATAGCATTCTGTATGCAGATACAGCCGCAGTCGCACACAATATAGGCATGCCAAATATCCTATTACTAACACTGTAACATAGCATTCCGTATGCAGATACAGCCGCAGTCACACACAGAATATAGGCTTGCCACATATCCTATTACTGACACTGTAACATAGCATTCCATATGCAGATACAGCCGCAGTCACACACAGAATACAGGCATGCCAAATATCCTATTACTAACACTGTAACATAGCATTCCGTATGCAGATACAGCCGCAGTCACACACAGAATATAGGCATGTCACATATCCTATTACTGTCACTGTAACGTAGCATTCCGTATGCAGATACAGCCGCAGTCACACACAGTATATAGGTGTGCCACATATCCTATTACTGACACTGTAACATAACATTCTGTATGCAGATACAGCTGCAGTCACACACAGAATATAGGGATGCCGCATATCCTATTACTGACACTGTAACGTAACATTCCGTATGCAGATACAGCCGCAGTCACACACAGTATATAGGCATGCCGCATATCCTATTACTGACACTGTAACGTAACATTCCGTATGCAGATACAGCCGCAGTCACACACAGAATATAGGCATGTCACATATCCTATTACTGTCACTGTACCGTAGCATTCCATATGCAGATACAGCCGCAGTCACACACAGTATATAGGTGTGCCACATATCCTATTACTGACACTGTAACATAACATTCTGTATGCAGATACAGCTGCAGTCACACACAGAATATAGGGATGCCGCATATCCTATTACTGACACTGTAACGTAACATTCCGTATGCAGATACAGCCGCAGTCACACACAGTATATAGGCATGCCGCATATCCTATTACTGACACTGTAACGTAACATTCCGTATGCAGATACAGCCGCAGTCACACACAGTATATAGACATGCAGCATATCCTATTACTGACACTGTAACATAGCATTCCGTATGCAGATACAGCCGCAGTCACACACAGAATACAGGCTTGCCACATATCCTATTACTGACATTGTAACGTAGCATTCCGTATGCAGATACAGCCGCAGTCACACACAGAATATAGGCATGCCACATATCCTATTACTGACACTGTAACGTAGCATTCCGTATGCAGATTCAGCCACAGTCACACACAGTATATAGGCATGCCGCATATCATATTACTGACACTGTAACATAGCATTCCGTATGCAGATACAGCCGCAGTCACACACAGAATACAGGCTTGCCACATATCCTATTACTGACATTGTAACGTAGCATTCCGTATGCAGATACAGCCGCAGTCACACACAGAATATATGCATGCCACATATCCTATTACTGACACTGTAACGTAGCATTCCATATGCAGATACAGCCACAGTCACACACAGAATACAGGCATGCCAAATATCCTATTACTAACACTGTAACATAGCATTCCGTATGCAGATACAGCCGCAGTCACACACAGAATACAGGCATGCCACATATCCTATTACTGACACTGTAACATAACATTCTGTATGCAGATACAGCTGCAGTCACACACAGAATATAGGCATGCCACATATCCTATTACTGACACTGTAACATAACATTCCATATACAGATACAGCCGCAGTCACACACAGAATATAGGCATGCCACATATCCTATTACTGACACTGTAACGTAGCATTCTGTATGCAGATACAGCCGCAGTCACACAGAATATAGGCATGCCGCATATCCTATTACTGACACTAACGTAGCATTCCGTATGCAGATACAGCCGCAGTCGCACACAGAATATAGGCATGCCGCATATCCTATTACTGACACTAACGTAGCATTCCGTATACAGATACAGCCACAGTCACACAGTATATAGGCATGCTGCATATCCTATTACTGACACTGTAACGTAGCATTCTGTATGCAGATACAGCCACAGTCACACAGTATATAGGCATGCTACATATCCTATTACTGACACTGTAACATAGCATTCCGTATGCAGATACAGCCGCAGTCACACACAGAATTAGGCATGCCGCATATCCTATTACTGACACTGTAACGTAGCATTCCATATGCAGATACAGCTATAGTCACACACAGAATATAGGCATGCCACATAGCCTATTACTGACACTGAAACGTAGCATTCTGTATGCAGATACAGCCGCAGTCCCATACAGAATACAGTATAGGCATGCTGCATATCCAATTACTGACACTGTAATGTAGCATTCCGTATGCAGCTACAGCCGCAGTCCCATACAGAATACAGTATAGGCATACCACATATCCTATTACTGACACTGTAACGTAGCATTCCATATACAGATACATCCGCAGTCACACACAGTACATAGGCATGTCTCTATCCTATTACAGACACTGTAATGTAGCATTCCGTATGCAGATACAGCCACAGTCACACAGGATATAAGGAACGCTGCATATCCTATTACTGACAGTGTTATGTAGCATTCCATATGCAGATGCAGCCACAGTCACACACAGAATATAGGCATGCCACATATCCTATTACTGACACTGTAACGTAACATTCTGTATGCAGATACAGCCGCAGTCACACACAGTATATAGGCATGCCACATATCCTATTACTGACACTGTAACATATCATACCATATGCAGATACAGCCACAGTCACACACAGTATATAGACATGCCACATATCCTATTACTGACACTGTAATGTAACATTCTGTATGCAGATACAGCCGCAGTCACACAGAATATAGGCTTGCCACATATCCTATTACTGACACTGTAACGTAGCATTCTATATGCAGATACAGCCACAGTCACACACAGAATATAGGCATGCCGCATATCCTATTACTGACACTGTAATGTAGCATTCCACATGAAGGTACAGCCGCAGTTGCACACAGTATATAGGCATGCCACATATCCTATTACTGACACTGTAACATATCATTCCGTATGCAGATACAGCTACAACCAGAATATAGGCATGCCACATATCCTATTACTGACAGTGTAACGTAGCATTCCATATGCAGATACAGCCACAGCCACACACAGAATATAGGCATGCCACACATCCTATTTCTGACAGTGTAACGTAGCATTCTATATGCAGATACAGCCACACACAGAATATAGGCATGCCACATATCCAATTAATGACAGTGTAATGTAGCATTCCGTATACAGATACAGCCGCAGTCACAACCAGAATATAGGCATGGCACATATTCTATTAATGACAGTGTAACGTAGCATTCCATATGCAGATACAGCCACAGTAACACACAGAATATAGGCATGCCACATATCATATTACTGACAGTGTAACGTAGCATTCCATATGCAGATACAGGCACAGTCACACACAGAATATAGGCATGCCACATATCCTATTACTGACACTGTAACATAGCGTATCATATACAGATACAGCCACAGTCACACACAGAATATAGACCTGCCACATATCCTATTACTGACACTGTAACGTAGCATTCCATATACAGATACAGCCACAGACACACACAGAATACAGTATAGGCATGCCGCATATCCTATTACTAACACTAACGTAGCATTCTGTATGCAAATACAGCCACAGTCACACAAAGAATACAGTATAGGCATGCTGCATATCCTGTTACTGACACTGTAACATATCATACCGTATGCAGATACAGCCACAGTAACACACAGAATATAGGCATGCCGCATATCCTATTACTGACAGTGTAACGTAGCATTCCATATGCAGATACAGCCACAGTAACACACAGAATATAGGCATGCCACATATCATATTACTGACAGTGTAACGTAGCATTCCATATGCAGATACAGCCGCAGTCACACACAGAATACAGTATAGGCATGCCACATATAATTGTACTCGGCAGGCTGCTTGTGCGTCCTATTTGCATCATTTTGTGAATGCATTTTAATGGAAAATGTGCATGTGTGCTACACGGCATGGCGTGACTAGAAGCGCTGTTTAACGTGCAGCGAGGATACATGTGAGTGGACACATCTCTAAACAGTACAGCTACTGCCATGTTATCAGATACATCTCCATCTAAAGGAATGGTGGGGACCAGCGGTGGCTCCAGAGGTGCGGCTGCAGCACAGTCCACATAGGGGAGCCGCAGCAGTTGTCAGTGCGTCCGGGCCGGTGATGTGCGGCAGCCTTCGGGGTGGCAGTTGGTGTTGTTCCGCTGTTTGAAGTTTGGACTGGTGGGGACTATTGCAATAAACCACTGCTGATCCCATCACTACAATGGAGGAAAGAAGATTTTATACCCCCCTGTGACCAGATGTGCCCTCGCTCACAGATTGGTTTGGGTCACACAGGACCCGGCCAATAGGAGATTCCCTATTACCATCAGTAACGGTCTGCTACTGACTCCACCCACTGCACAGTGAGCGGGTACGTTGCTGCCACCACCAGGCTTTTACCTTGTGGCACCTGGAACCACTTGCGCAGTGTATGCATCGACATGCTTCTGCCACGCCACCTGACTAGCATCACTTGACCCCCATTGGTCACTGACCTGGACCACACCCTGTATGGTAGCTGGCAGAGGGCTGAGCTTGGAGACGCTGGGCTCACTCCAGGTAAGGTGGAGAACGGAACTGTGTTTGTGTCTGATTCCTGGTAGTCGCAAGATGAAGGCAGCTGTCAAGAGGCAAAATCTTTATTCGCTCAAAATAAGTCTTAAGAAAGACCCTCTGCTGTTGCCAGGGGGAACAGAATACAAAAGAGGTTTACAGCAGTTCCATCCCTCATGATGCCACACAAGGTACACACTTTAAGAAACGCAGGCCTCCTTTTATAACAGTCCAATACACAATACCACAGGGGTAGTTCTGCCCTGTTCTCTTCACCCAATCACTTTAAGTGCATGTGCTGTGCATTCTCAACATTGTCTCCTATGGACTATTCAGGGAGTCAGGGAGATTGCTGGTCTATTCAGGGAGTCAGTGAGATCGCCGGACTATTCAGGGAGTCAGGGAGATCGCCGGACTATTCAGGGAGTCAGGGAGATCGCCGGACTATTCAGGGAGTCAGGGAGATTGCTGGTCTATTCAGGGAGTCAGTGAGATCGCTGGACTATTCAGGGAGTCAGGGAGATCGCCGGACTATTCAGGGAGTCAGGGAGATTGCTGGTCTATTCAGGGAGTCAGTGAGATCGCCGGACTATTCAGGGAGTCAGGGAGATTGCTGGACTAATCAGCGAGTCAGGGAGATTGCTGGTCTATTCAGGGAGTCAGTGAGATCGCCGGACTATTCAGGGAGTCAGGGAGATCGCCGGACTATTCAGGGAGTCAGGGAGATTGCTGGTCTATTCAGGGAGTCAGTGAGATCGCCGGACTATTCAGGGAGTCAGGGAGATCGCCGGACTATTCAGGGAGTCAGGGAGATCGCCGGACTATTCAGGGAGTCAGGGAGATCGCCGGACTATTCAGGGAGTCATGGAGATCGCCGGTCTATTCAGGGAGTCAGGGAGATCGCCAGACTATTCAGGGAGTCGGGGAGATCGCCGGACTATTCAGGGAGTCAGGGAGATCGCCGGTCTATTTAGGGAGTCAGGGAGATCGCCGGTCTATTCAGTGAGTCAGGGAGATTGCTGGTCTATTCAGGGAGTCAGGGAGATTGACGGTCTATTCAGGAAGTCAGGGAGATCGCCGGTGTATTCAGGGAGTCAGGGAGATTGCTGGTGTATTCAGGGAGTCAGGGAGATTGCTGGTGTATTCAGGGAGTCAGGGAGATCGCCGGTGTATTCAGGGAGTCAGGGAGATTGCTGGTGTATTTAGGTAGTCAGGGAGATCGCCGGTGTATTCAGGGAGTCAGGGAGATTGCTGGTGTATTCAGGGAGTGAGCGAGATTGCTGGTGTATTCAGGGAGTCGGGGAGATTGACGGTCTATTCAGGGAGTCAGGGAGATCGCCGGTGTATTCAGGGAGTCAGGGAGATTGCTGGTGTATTCAGGGAGTGAGGGAGATTGCTGGTGTATTCAGGGAGTCAGGGAGATTGCTGGTCTATTCAGTGAGTCAGGGATATTGCTGGTGTATTCAGGGAGTCAGGGAGATTGATGGTCTATTCAGGGAGTCAGGGAGATCGCCGGTGTATTCAGGGAGTCAGGGAGATTGCTGGTGTATTCAGGGAGTGAGGGAGATTGCTGGTGTATTCAGGGAGTCAGGGAGATTGCTGGACTATTCAGGAAGTCAGGGAGATTGCTGGTCTATTCAGGGAGTCAGGGAGAATGCTGGTGTATTCAGGGAGTGAGGGAGATTGCTGGTGTATTCAGGGAGTCAGGGAGATTGCTGGACTATTCAGGGAGTCAGGGAGATTGCTGGACTATTCAGGGAGTCAGGGAGATTGCTGGTCTATTCAGGGAGTCAGGGAGATCGCCGGTGTATTCAGGGAGTCAGGGAGATTGCTCGTGTATTCAGGGAGTGAGGGAGATTGCTGGTGTATTCAGGGAGTCAGGGAGATTGCTGGACTATTCAGGGAGTCAGGGAGATCGCTGGACTATTCAGGGAGTCAGGGAGATTGCTGGTGTATTCAGGGAGTCAGGGAGATTGCTGGAATACTCAGGGAGTCAGGGAGATTGCTGGTGTATTCAGGGAGTCAGGGAGATTGCTGGACTATTCAGGGAGTCAGGGAGATTGCTGGACTATTCAGGGAGTCAGGGAGATTGCTGGTCTATTCAGGGAGTCAGGGAGATTGCTGGTCTATTCAGGGAGTCAGGGAGATTGCTGAACTATTCAGGGAGTCGGGGAGATTGCTGGTCTATTCAGGGAGTCAGGGAGATCGCTGGACTATTCAGGGAGTGAGGGAGATTGCTGGTCTATTCAGGGAGTCAGGGAGATCGCCGGTCTATTTAGGGAGTCAGGGAGATCGCCGGTCTATTTAGAGAGTCAGGGAGATCGCCGGTGTATTCAGGGAGTCAGGGAGATTGCTGGACTATTCAGGGAGTGAGGGAGATTGCTGGTCTATTCAGCGAGTCAGGGAGATCGCCGGTCTATTTAGGGAGTCAGGGAGATTGCTGGACTATTCAGGGAGTCAGGGAGATTGCTGGTCTATTCAGAGAGTCAGGGAGATTGCTGGTCTATTCAGGGAGTCAGGGAGATTGCTGGTGTATTCAGGGAGTCAGGGAGATCGCTGGTCTATTCAGGGAGTCATGGAGATTGCTGGTGTATTCAGGGAGTCAGGGAGATTGCTGGACTATTCAGGGAGTCAGGGAGATTGCTGGTCTATTCAGAGAGTCAGGGAGATAGCTGGTCTATTCAGGGAGTCAGGGAGATTGCTGGTGTATTCAGCAAGTCAGGAAGATTGCTGGTCTATTCAGCGAGTCAGGGAGATTGCTGGTCTATTCAGGGAGTCAGGGAGATTGCTGGTCTATTCAGCGAGTCAGGGAGATTGCTGGTCTATTCAGCGAGTCAGGGAGATTGCTGGTCTATTCAGGGAGTCAGGGAGATTGCTGGTGTATTCAGGGAGTCAGGGAGATCGCTGGTCTATTCAGGGAGTCAGGGAGATTGCTGGTCTATTCAGATAGTCAGGGAGATTGCTGGTCTATTCAGGGAGTCAGGGAGATTGCTGGTCAATTCAGCGAGTCAGGGAGATTGCTGGTCTATTCAGTGAGTCAGGGAGATTGCTGGTCTATTCAGGGAGTCAGGGAGATTGCTGGTGTATTCAGGAAGTCAGGGAGATCGCTGGTCTATTCAGGGAGTCAGGGAGATTGCTGGTCTATTCAGGGAGTCAGGGAGATTGCTGGTCTATTCAGGGAGTCAGGGAGATTGCTGGTCTATTCAGGGAGTCAGGGAGATTGCTGATCTATTCAGGGAGTCAGGGAGATTGCTGGTCTATTCAGGGAGTCAGGGAGATCGCCTGTCTATTCAGGGAGTCAGTGAGATCGCTGGTCTATTCAGGGAGTCAGTGAGATCGCTGGTCTATTCAGGGAGTCAGGGAGATAGGGAGATTGCTGGTCTATTCAGGGAGTCAGGGAGATTGCTGGACTATTCAGGGAGTCAGGGAGATTGCTGGACTATTCAGGGAGTCAGGGAGATTGCTGGTCTATTCAGGGAGTCAGGGAGATCGCCGGACTATTCAGGGAGTCAGGGAGATCGCCGGACTATTCAGGGAGTCAGGGAGATCGCCGGTCTATTCAGGGAGTCAGGGAGATCGCGGGACTATTCAGGGAGTCAGGGAGATCGCCGGACTATTCAGGGAGTCGGGGAGATCGCCGGACTATTCAGGGAGTCGGGGAGATCGCTGGACTATTCAGGGAGTCAGGGAGGTCGCCGGACTTTTCAGGGAGTCAGGTAGATCGCTGGACTATTCAGGGAGATTGCTGGTCTATTCAGGGAGTCAGGGGGATCGCTGGACTATTCAGGGAGTCAGGGAGAACGCTGGACTGTTCAGGGAGTCAGGGAGATCGCTGGTCTATTCAGGGAGTCAGGGAGATTGCTGGTCTATTCAGCGAGTCAGGGAGATTGCTGGTCTATTCAGCGAGTCAGGGAGATTGCTGGTCTATTCAGGGAGTCAGGGAGATTGCTGGTGTATTCAGGGAGTCAGGGAGATCGCTGGTCTATTCAGGGAGTCAGGGAGATTGCTGGTCTATTCAGAGAGTCAGGGAGATTGCTGGTCTATTCAGGGAGTCAGGGAGATTGCTGGTGTATTCAGCGAGTCAGGGAGATTGCTGGTCTATTCAGCGAGTCAGGGAGATTGCTGGTCTATTCAGGGAGTCAGGGAGATTGCTGGTCAATTCAGCGAGTCAGGGAGATTGCTGGTCTATTCAGTGAGTCAGGGAGATTGCTGGTCTATTCAGGGAGTCAGGGAGATTGCTGGTGTATTCAGGAAGTCAGGGAGATCGCTGGTCTATTCAGGGAGTCAGGGAGATTGCTGGTCTATTCAGGGAGTCAGGGAGATTGCTGGTCTATTCAGGGAGTCAGGGAGATTGCTGGTCTATTCAGGGAGTCAGGGAGATTGCTGATCTATTCAGGGAGTCAGGGAGATTGCTGGTCTATTCAGGGAGTCAGGGAGATCGCCTGTCTATTCAGGGAGTCAGTGAGATCGCTGGTCTATTTAGGGAGTCAGTGAGATCGCTGGTCTATTCAGAGAGTCAGGGAGATAGGGAGATTGCTGGTCTATTCAGGGAGTCAGGGAGATTGCTGGACTATTCAGGGAGTCATGGAGATTGCTGGTCTATTCAGGGAGTCAGGGAGATTGCTGGTCTATTCAGGGAGTCAGGGAGATCGCCGGACTATTCAGGGAGTCAGGGAGATCGCCGGACTATTCAGGGAGTCAGGGAGATCGCCGGTCTATTCAGGGAGTCAGGGAGATCGCCGGACTATTCAGGGAGTCAGGGAGATCGCCGGACTATTCAGGGAGTCGGGGAGATCGCCGGACTATTCAGGGAGTCGGGGAGATCGCTGGACTATTCAGGGAGTCAGGGAGGTCGCCGAACTTTTCAGGGAGTCAGGTAGATCGCTGGACTATTCAGGGAGATTGCTGGTCTATTCAGGGAGTCAGGGGGATCGCTGGACTATTCAGGGAGTCAGGGAGAACGCTGGACTGTTCAGGGAGTCAGGGAGATCGCTGGACTATTCAGGGAGATTGCTGGACTATTCAGGGAGTCAGGGAGATCGCTGGACTATTCAGGGAGTCAGGGAGATCGCTGGACTATTCAGGGAGTCAGGGAGATTGCTGGACTATTCAGGGAGTCAGGGAGATCCCTGGACTATTCAGGGAGATTGCTGGACTATTCAGGGAGTCAGGGAGATCGCTGGACTATTCAGGGGGATCACTGGACTATTCAGGGAGTCAGGGAGATTGCTGGACTATTCAGGGAGATCGCTGGACTATACAGGGAGTCAGGGAGATTGCTGGACTATTCAGGGAGTCAGGGAGATTGCTGGTCTATTCAGGGAGTCAGGGAGATTGCTGGACTATTCAGGGAGTCAGGAGGATCGCTGGACTATTCAGGGAGTCAGTGAGATTGCTTAACTATTCAGGGAGATCGCTGGACTATTCAGGGAGTCAGGGAGATTGCTGGTCTATTCAGGGAGTCAGGGAGATTGCTGGTGTATTCAGGGAGTCGGGGAGATTGCTGGACTATTCAGGGAGTCAGGGAGATTGCTGGTCTATTCAGGGAGTCAGGGAGATTGCTGGTCTATTCAGGGAGTCAGGGAGATCGCCGGTCTATTCAGGGAGTCAGTGAGATCGCTGGTCTATTCAGGGAGTCAGGGAGATCGCCGGTCTACGGTCTATTCAGGGATTCAGGGAGATCGCCGGACTATTCAGGGAGTCAGGGAGAGCGCCGGACTATTCAGGGAGTCAGGGAAATCTCTGATCTATTTAGGGAGTCAGGGAGATCGCCGGTCTATTCAGGGAGTCAGGGAGATCGCCGGACTATTCAGGAAGTGGGGGAGATCGCCAGACTATTCAGGGAGACGTGGAGATCGCCGGACTATTCAGGGAGTCTGGGAGATCGCCGGACTATTCAGGGAGTCAGGGAGATCGCCGGACTTTTCAGGGAGTCAGGGAGATCGCTGGACTATTCAGGGAGTCAGGGAGATCGCTGGACTATTCAGGGAGTCAGGGAGATTGCTGGACTATTCACGTAGATTGCTGGACTATTCAGAGAGTCAGGGGGATCGCTGGACTATTCAGGGAGTCAGGGAGATCGCTGGACTATTCAGGGAGTCAGGGAGATCGCTGGACTATTCAGGGAGTCAGGGAGATAGCTGGACTATTCAGGGAGTCAGGGAGATTGCTGGTCTATTCAGGGAGTCAGGGAGATTGCTGGACTATTCAGGGAGTCAGGGGGATCACTGGACTATTCAGGGAGTCAGGGAGATTGCTGGACTATTCAGGGAGATCGCTGGACTATACAGGGAGTCAGGGAGATTGCTGGACTATTCAGGGAGTCGGGGAGATTGCTGGTCTATTCAGGGAGTCAGGAAGTTTGCTCGACTATTCAGGGAGTCAGTGGGATCGCTGGACTCTTCAGGGAGTCATGGAGATTGCTTAACTATTCAGGGAGATTGCTGGATTATTCAGAGAGTCAGGGAGATTGCTGGTCTATTCAGGGAGTCAGGGAGATTGATGGACTATTCAGGGAGTCAGGGGGATCGCTGGACTATTCAGGGAGTCAGGGAGATTGCTGGACTGTTCAGGGAGATTGCTGGAATATTCAGGGAGTCAGGGAGATCGCTGGACTATTCAGGGCGTCAGGGAGATTGCTGGTCTATTCAGGGCATCAGGGATATTGCTGGACTATTCAGGGAGTCAGGGAGATCGTTGGACTATTCAGGGAGATCGCTGGACTATTCAGGGAGTCAGGGAGATCGCTGGACTGTTCAAGGAGTCAGGGAGATTGCTGGTCTATTCAGGGAGTCAGGGGGATCGCTGGACTATTCAGGGAGTCAGGGAGATTACTGGACTATTCAGGGAGATTGCTGGTGTATTCAGGGAGTCAGGGAGATTGCTGGACTATTCAGGGAGATTGCTGGTGTATTCAGGGAGTCAGGGAGATCGTTGGACTATTCAGGGAGTCAGGGAGATTGCTGGACTATTCAGGGAGATCGCTGGACTATTCAGGGAGTCAGGGAGATAGCTGGTCTATTCAGGCAGTCAGGGAGATCGCTGGACTATTCATGGTGTCAGGGAGATTGCTGGTCTATTCAGGGAGTCAGGGAGATTGCTGGTCTATTCAGGGAGTCAGGGAGATTGCTAGACTATTCAGGGAGTCAGGGAGATCGCTGGACTATTCAGGGAGTCAGGGAGATTTCTGGTCTATTCAGGCAGTCAGGAGATCGCTGGACTATTCATGGTGTCAGGGAGATCGCTGGACTATTCAGGGCGTCAGGGAGATTGCTGGTCTATTCAGGGAGTCAGGGAGATTGCTGGACTATTCAGGGAGTCAGGGAGATCGCTGGACTATTCAGGGAGTCAGGGAGATTGCTGGTCTATTCAGGGAGTCAGGGAGATTGCTGGACTATTCAGGGAGTCAGGGGGATCGCTGGACTATTCAGGGAGTCAGGGAGATTGCTGGACTATTCAGGGAGATCGCTGGACTACTCAGGGAGTCAGGGAGATCGCTGGTCTATTCAGGGAGTCAGGGAGATTGCTGGACTATTCAGGGAGTCAGGGGGATCGCTGCACAATTCAGGGAGTTAGGGAGATTGCTGGACTGTTCTGGGAGATCGCTGGACTATTCAGGGAGTCAGGGAGATTGCTGGTCTATTCAGGGCGTCAGGGAGATTGCTGGACTATTCAGGGCGTCAGGGGGATCGCTGGACTATTCAGGGAGTCAGGGAGATCGCTGGACTATTCAGGGAGATCGCTGGACTATTCAGGGAGTCAGGGAGATCGCTGGACTATTCAGGGAGTCAGGGAGATTGCTGGACTATTCAGGGAGTCAAGGAGATTGCTGGACTATTCAGGGAGTCAGGGGGATCGCTGGACTATTCAGGGAGTCAGGGAGATTGCTGGACTATTCAGGAAGTCAGGGAGATTGCTGGTCTATTCAGGGAGTCATGGAGATTGCTGGAATATTCAGGGAGTCTGGGGGATCTCTGGACTATTCAGGAAGTCAGGGAGGTTGCTGGACTATTCATGGAGATCGCTGGACTATTCAGGGAGTCAGGGAGATTGCTGGTCTACTCAGGGAGTCAGGGAGATCGCTGGACTATTCAGGGTGTCAGGGAGATCGCTGGACTATTCAGGGAGTCAGGGAGATTGCTGGACAATTCAGGGAGTCAGTGAGATTGCTGGACTATTCAGCGAGTCAGGGGGATCGCTGGACTATTCAGGGAGTCAGGGAGATTGCTGGACTATTCAGGGAGATCGCTGGACTATTCAGAGAGTCAGGGAGATCGCTGGACTATTCAGAGAGTCAGGGAGATTGCTTGTCTATTCAGGGAGTCAGGGGGATCGCTGGACTATTCAGGGAGTCAGGGAGATTGCTGGACTGTTCAGGGAGATCGCTGGACTATTCAGGGAGTCAGAGAGATCGCTGGACTATTCAGGGAGTGAGGAAGATTGCTGGTCTATTCAGGGAGTCAGGGGGATCGCTGGACTATTCAGGGAGTCAGGGAGATTGCTGGAGTATTCATGGATATTGCTGGTGTATTCAGGGAGTCAGGGAGTTTGCTGGACTATTCAGGGAGATTGCTGGTGTATTCAGGGAGTCAGGGAGATTGCTGGTCTATTCAGGGAGTGAGGGAGATCGCCGGTGTATTCAGTGAGATCGCTGGTCTATTCAGGGAGTCAGGGAGATCGCCGGTCTATTCAGGGAGTCAGGGAGATCGCTGGACTATTCAGGGAGTCAGGGAGATTGCTGGACTATTCAGGGAGTCAGGGAGATTGCTGGACTATTCAGGGAGTCAAGGGGATCGCTGGACTATTCAGGGAGTCAAGGGGATCGCTGGACTATTCAGGGAGTCAGGGAGATTGCTGGACTATTCAGAGAGTCAGGGAGATTGCTGGTCTATTCAGGGAGTCAAGGAGATTGCTGGACTATTCTGGGAGTCAGGGGGATCGCTGGACTATTCAGGGAGTCAGGGAGATTGCTGGACTGTTCAGGGAGATCGCTGGACTATTCAGGGAGTCAGGGAGATCGCTGGACTATTCAGGGAGTCAGGGAGATTGCTGGTCTATTCAGGGCGTCAGGGAGATTGCTGGACTATTCAGGGAGTCAGGGGGATCGCTGGACTATTCCGAGAGTCAGGGAGATCGCTGAACTATTCAGGGAGATCGCTGGACTATTCAGGGAGTCAGGGAGATCGCTGGACTATTCAAGGAGTCAGGGAGATTGCTGGTCTATTCAGGGAGTCAGGGGGATCGCTTGACTATTCAGGGAGTCAGGGAGATTGCTGGACTATTCAGGGAGATTGCTGGTGTATTCAGGGAGTCAGGGAGATTGCTGGACTATTCAGGGAGATTGCTGGTGTATTCAGGGAGTCAGGGAGATTGCTGGTTTATTCAGTGAGTGAGGGAGATCGCCGGTGTATTCAGTGAGATCGCTGGTCTATTCAGGGAGTCAGGGAGATTGCCGGTCTATTCAGGGAGTCAGGGAGATCGCTGGACTATTCAGGGAGATTGCTGGTCTATTCAGGGAGTCAGGGGGATCGCTGGACTATTCAGGGAGTCAGGGAGAACGCTGGACTGTTCAGGGAGTCAGGGAGATCGCTGGACTATTCAGGGAGATTGCTGGACTATTCAGGGAGTCAGGGAGATCGCTGGACTATTCAGGGAGTCAGGGAGATCGCTGGACTATTCAGGGAGTCAGGGAGATTGCTGGACTATTCAGGGAGTCAGGGAGATCCCTGGACTATTCAGGGAGATTGCTGGACTATTCAGGGAGTCAGGGAGATCGCTGGACTATTCAGGGGGATCACTGGACTATTCAGGGAGTCAGGGAGATTGCTGGACTATTCAGGGAGATCGCTGGACTATACAGGGAGTCAGGGAGATTGCTGGACTATTCAGGGAGTCAGGGAGATTGCTGGTCTATTCAGGGAGTCAGGGAGATTGCTGGACTATTCAGGGAGTCAGGAGGATCGCTGGACTATTCAGGGAGTCAGTGAGATTGCTTAACTATTCAGGGAGATCGCTGGACTATTCAGGGAGTCAGGGAGATTGCTGGTCTATTCAGGGAGTCAGGGAGATTGCTGGTGTATTCAGGGAGTCGGGGAGATTGCTGGACTATTCAGGGAGTCAGGGAGATTGCTGGTCTATTCAGGGAGTCAGGGAGATTGCTGGTCTATTCAGGGAGTCAGGGAGATCGCCGGTCTATTCAGGGAGTCAGTGAGATCGCTGGTCTATTCAGGGAGTCAGGGAGATCGCCGGTCTACGGTCTATTCAGGGATTCAGGGAGATCGCCGGACTATTCAGGGAGTCAGGGAGAGCGCCGGACTATTCAGGGAGTCAGGGAAATCTCTGATCTATTTAGGGAGTCAGGGAGATCGCCGGTCTATTCAGGGAGTCAGGGAGATCGCCGGACTATTCAGGAAGTGGGGGAGATCGCCAGACTATTCAGGGAGACGTGGAGATCGCCGGACTATTCAGGGAGTCTGGGAGATCGCCGGACTATTCAGGGAGTCAGGGAGATCGCCGGACTTTTCAGGGAGTCAGGGAGATCGCTGGACTATTCAGGGAGTCAGGGAGATCGCTGGACTATTCAGGGAGTCAGGGAGATTGCTGGACTATTCACGTAGATTGCTGGACTATTCAGAGAGTCAGGGGGATCGCTGGACTATTCAGGGAGTCAGGGAGATCGCTGGACTATTCAGGGAGTCAGGGAGATCGCTGGACTATTCAGGGAGTCAGGGAGATAGCTGGACTATTCAGGGAGTCAGGGAGATTGCTGGTCTATTCAGGGAGTCAGGGAGATTGCTGGACTATTCAGGGAGTCAGGGGGATCACTGGACTATTCAGGGAGTCAGGGAGATTGCTGGACTATTCAGGGAGATCGCTGGACTATACAGGGAGTCAGGGAGATTGCTGGACTATTCAGGGAGTCGGGGAGATTGCTGGTCTATTCAGGGAGTCAGGAAGTTTGCTCGACTATTCAGGGAGTCAGTGGGATCGCTGGACTCTTCAGGGAGTCATGGAGATTGCTTAACTATTCAGGGAGATTGCTGGATTATTCAGAGAGTCAGGGAGATTGCTGGTCTATTCAGGGAGTCAGGGAGATTGATGGACTATTCAGGGAGTCAGGGGGATCGCTGGACTATTCAGGGAGTCAGGGAGATTGCTGGACTGTTCAGGGAGATTGCTGGAATATTCAGGGAGTCAGGGAGATCGCTGGACTATTCAGGGCGTCAGGGAGATTGCTGGTCTATTCAGGGCATCAGGGATATTGCTGGACTATTCAGGGAGTCAGGGAGATCGTTGGACTATTCAGGGAGATCGCTGGACTATTCAGGGAGTCAGGGAGATCGCTGGACTGTTCAAGGAGTCAGGGAGATTGCTGGTCTATTCAGGGAGTCAGGGGGATCGCTGGACTATTCAGGGAGTCAGGGAGATTACTGGACTATTCAGGGAGATTGCTGGTGTATTCAGGGAGTCAGGGAGATTGCTGGACTATTCAGGGAGATTGCTGGTGTATTCAGGGAGTCAGGGAGATCGTTGGACTATTCAGGGAGTCAGGGAGATTGCTGGACTATTCAGGGAGATCGCTGGACTATTCAGGGAGTCAGGGAGATAGCTGGTCTATTCAGGCAGTCAGGGAGATCGCTGGACTATTCATGGTGTCAGGGAGATTGCTGGTCTATTCAGGGAGTCAGGGAGATTGCTGGTCTATTCAGGGAGTCAGGGAGATTGCTAGACTATTCAGGGAGTCAGGGAGATCGCTGGACTATTCAGGGAGTCAGGGAGATTTCTGGTCTATTCAGGCAGTCAGGAGATCGCTGGACTATTCATGGTGTCAGGGAGATCGCTGGACTATTCAGGGCGTCAGGGAGATTGCTGGTCTATTCAGGGAGTCAGGGAGATTGCTGGACTATTCAGGGAGTCAGGGAGATCGCTGGACTATTCAGGGAGTCAGGGAGATTGCTGGTCTATTCAGGGAGTCAGGGAGATTGCTGGACTATTCAGGGAGTCAGGGGGATCGCTGGACTATTCAGGGAGTCAGGGAGATTGCTGGACTATTCAGGGAGATCGCTGGACTACTCAGGGAGTCAGGGAGATCGCTGGTCTATTCAGGGAGTCAGGGAGATTGCTGGACTATTCAGGGAGTCAGGGGGATCGCTGCACAATTCAGGGAGTTAGGGAGATTGCTGGACTGTTCTGGGAGATCGCTGGACTATTCAGGGAGTCAGGGAGATTGCTGGTCTATTCAGGGCGTCAGGGAGATTGCTGGACTATTCAGGGCGTCAGGGGGATCGCTGGACTATTCAGGGAGTCAGGGAGATCGCTGGACTATTCAGGGAGATCGCTGGACTATTCAGGGAGTCAGGGAGATCGCTGGACTATTCAGGGAGTCAGGGAGATTGCTGGACTATTCAGGGAGTCAAGGAGATTGCTGGACTATTCAGGGAGTCAGGGGGATCGCTGGACTATTCAGGGAGTCAGGGAGATTGCTGGACTATTCAGGAAGTCAGGGAGATTGCTGGTCTATTCAGGGAGTCATGGAGATTGCTGGAATATTCAGGGAGTCTGGGGGATCTCTGGACTATTCAGGAAGTCAGGGAGGTTGCTGGACTATTCATGGAGATCGCTGGACTATTCAGGGAGTCAGGGAGATTGCTGGTCTACTCAGGGAGTCAGGGAGATCGCTGGACTATTCAGGGTGTCAGGGAGATCGCTGGACTATTCAGGGAGTCAGGGAGATTGCTGGACAATTCAGGGAGTCAGTGAGATTGCTGGACTATTCAGCGAGTCAGGGGGATCGCTGGACTATTCAGGGAGTCAGGGAGATTGCTGGACTATTCAGGGAGATCGCTGGACTATTCAGAGAGTCAGGGAGATCGCTGGACTATTCAGAGAGTCAGGGAGATTGCTTGTCTATTCAGGGAGTCAGGGGGATCGCTGGACTATTCAGGGAGTCAGGGAGATTGCTGGACTGTTCAGGGAGATCGCTGGACTATTCAGGGAGTCAGAGAGATCGCTGGACTATTCAGGGAGTGAGGAAGATTGCTGGTCTATTCAGGGAGTCAGGGGGATCGCTGGACTATTCAGGGAGTCAGGGAGATTGCTGGAGTATTCATGGATATTGCTGGTGTATTCAGGGAGTCAGGGAGTTTGCTGGACTATTCAGGGAGATTGCTGGTGTATTCAGGGAGTCAGGGAGATTGCTGGTCTATTCAGGGAGTGAGGGAGATCGCCGGTGTATTCAGTGAGATCGCTGGTCTATTCAGGGAGTCAGGGAGATCGCCGGTCTATTCAGGGAGTCAGGGAGATCGCTGGACTATTCAGGGAGTCAGGGAGATTGCTGGACTATTCAGGGAGTCAGGGAGATTGCTGGACTATTCAGGGAGTCAAGGGGATCGCTGGACTATTCAGGGAGTCAAGGGGATCGCTGGACTATTCAGGGAGTCAGGGAGATTGCTGGACTATTCAGAGAGTCAGGGAGATTGCTGGTCTATTCAGGGAGTCAAGGAGATTGCTGGACTATTCTGGGAGTCAGGGGGATCGCTGGACTATTCAGGGAGTCAGGGAGATTGCTGGACTGTTCAGGGAGATCGCTGGACTATTCAGGGAGTCAGGGAGATCGCTGGACTATTCAGGGAGTCAGGGAGATTGCTGGTCTATTCAGGGCGTCAGGGAGATTGCTGGACTATTCAGGGAGTCAGGGGGATCGCTGGACTATTCCGAGAGTCAGGGAGATCGCTGAACTATTCAGGGAGATCGCTGGACTATTCAGGGAGTCAGGGAGATCGCTGGACTATTCAAGGAGTCAGGGAGATTGCTGGTCTATTCAGGGAGTCAGGGGGATCGCTTGACTATTCAGGGAGTCAGGGAGATTGCTGGACTATTCAGGGAGATTGCTGGTGTATTCAGGGAGTCAGGGAGATTGCTGGACTATTCAGGGAGATTGCTGGTGTATTCAGGGAGTCAGGGAGATTGCTGGTTTATTCAGTGAGTGAGGGAGATCGCCGGTGTATTCAGTGAGATCGCTGGTCTATTCAGGGAGTCAGGGAGATTGCCGGTCTATTCAGGGAGTCAGGGAGATCGCTGGACTATTCAGGGAGTCAGGGAGATTGCTGGACTGTTCAGGGAGTCAAGGAGATTGCTGGACTATTCAGGGAGTCAGGGGGATCGCTGGACTATTCAGGGAGTCAGGGAGATTGCTGGACTATTCAGGGAGTCAGGGAGATTGCTGGTCTATTCAGGGAGTCAGGGAGATTGCTGGACTATTCAGGGAGTCAGGAGGATCGCTGGACTATTCAGGGAGTCAGGGAGATTGCTGGACTATTCAGGGAGATTGCTGGACTATTCAGGGAGTCAGGGAGATTGCTGGTCTATTCAGGGCGTCAGGGAGATTGCTGGACTATTCAGGGAGTCAGGGGGATCGCTGGACTATTCAGGGAGTCAGGGAGATTGCTGGACTGTTCAGGGAGATCGCTGGACTATTCAGGGAGTCAGGGAGATCGCTGGACTATTCAGGGAGTCAGGTAGATCGCTGGACTATTCAGGGAGATCGCTGGACTATTCAGGGAGTCAGGGAGATCGCTGGACTATTCAGGGAGTCAGGGAGATTGCTGGACTATTCAGGGAGTCAAGGAGATTGCTGGACTATTCAGGGAGTCAGGGGGATCGCTGGACCATTCAGGGAGTCAGGGAGATTGCTGGACTATTCAGGAAGTCAGGGAGATTGCTGGTCTATTCAGGGAGTCATGGAGATTGATGGAATATTCAGGGAGTCTGGGGGATCTCTGGACTATTCAGGAAGTCAGGGAGATTGCTGGACTATTCATGGAGATCGCTGGACTATTCAGGGAGTCAGGGAGATTGCTGGTCTATTCAGGGAGTCAGGGAGATCGCTGGACTATTCAGGGTGTCAGGGAGATCGCTGGACTATTCTGGGAGTCAGGGAGATTGCTGGACAATTCAGGGAGTCAGTGAGATTGCTGGACTATTCAGCGAGTCAGGGGGATCGCTGGACTATTCAGGGAGTCAGGGAGATTGCTGGACTATTCAGGGAGATCGCTGGACTATTCAGAGAGTCAGGGAGATCGCTGGACTATTCAGAGAGTCAGGGAGATTGCTGGTCTATTCAGGGAGTCGGGGGAGATTGCTGGACTATTCAGGGAGTCAGGGGGATCGCTGGACTATTCAGGGAGTCAGGGAGATTGCTGGACTGTTCAGGGAGATCGCTGGACTATTCAGGGAGTCAGGGAGATCGCTGGACTATTCAGGGAGTCAGGGAGATTGCTGGTCTATTCAGGGAGTCAGGGGGATCGCTGGACTATTCAGGGAGTCAGGGAGATTGCTGGAGTATTCATGGATATTGCTGGTGTATTCAGGGAGTCAGGGAGTTTGCTGGACTATTCAGGGAGATTGCTGGTGTATTCAGGGAGTCAGGGAGATTGCTGGTCTATTCAGGGAGTGAGGGAGATCGCCGGTGTATTCAGTGAGATCGCTGGTCTATTCAGGGAGTCAGGGAGATCGCCGGTCTATTCAGGGAGTCAGGGAGATCGCTGGACTATTCAGGGAGTCAGGGAGATTGCTGGACTATTCAGGGAGTCAGGGAGATTGCTGGACTATTCAGGGAGTCAAGGGGATCGCTGGACTATTCACGGAGTCAAGGGGATCGCTGGACTATTCAGGGAGTCAGGGAGATTGCTGGACTATTCAGGGAGTCATGGAGATTGCTGGACTATTCATGGAGTCAGGGGGATCGCTGGACTATTCAGGGAGTCAGGGAGATTGTTTGACTATTCAGGGAGATCGCTGGACTATTCAGGGAGTCAGGGAGATTGCTGGTCTACTGAGGGAGATTGCTAGACTATTCAGGGTGTCAGGGAGATCGCTGGACTATTCAGGGAGTCAGGGAGATAGCTGGTCTATTCAGGGAGTCAGGGAGATTGCTGGACTATTCAGAGAGTCAGGGAGATTGCTGGTCTATTCAGGGAGTCAAGGAGATTGCTGGACTATTCAGGGAGTCAGGGGGATCGCTGGACTATTCAGGGAGTCAGGGAGATTGCTGGACTGTTCAGGGAGATCGCTGGACTATTCAGGGAGTCAGGGAGATCGCTGGACTATTCAGGGAGTCAGGGAGATTGCTGGTCTATTCAGGGCGTCATGGAGATTGCTGGACTATTCAGGGAGTCAGGGAGATCGCTGGACTATTCAGGGAGTCAGGGAGATTGCTGGACTGTTCAGGGAGATCGCTGGACTATTCAGGGAGTCAGGGAGATCGCTGGACTATTCAGGGAGTCAGGGAGATTGCTGGTCTATTCAGGGCGTCATGGAGATTGCTGGACTATTCAGGGAGTCAGGGAGATCGCTGGACTATTCAGGGAGTCAGGGAGATTGCTGGACTGTTCAGGGAGTCAAGGAGATTGCTGGACTATTCAGGGAGTCAGGGGGATCGCTGGACTATTCAGGGAGTCAGGGAGATTGCTGGACTATTCAGGGAGATTGCTGGACTATTCAGGGAGTCGGGGAGATTGCTGGTCTATTCAGGGAGTCAGGGAGATCGCTGGACTATTCAGGGTGTCATGGAGATCGCTGGACTATTCAGGGAGTCAGGGAGATTGCTTGTCTATTCAGGGAGTCAGGGAGATTGCTGGACTATTCAGGGAGTCAGGGGGATCGCTGGACTATTCAGGGAGTCAGGGAGATTGCTGGATTATTCAGGGAGATCGCTGGACTATTAAGAGAGTCAGGGAGATCGCTGGACTATTCAGAGAGTCAGGGAGATTGCTGGTCTATTCAGGGAGTCAGGGAGATTGCTGGACTATTCAGGGAGTCAGGGGGATCGCTGGACTATTCCGAGAGTCAGGGAGATCGCTGAACTATTCAGGGAGATTGCTGGACTATTCAGGGAGTCAGGGAGATTGCTGGTCTATTCAGGGAGTCAGGGAGATCGCTGGATTATTCAGGGTGTCATGGAGATCGCTGGACTATTCAGGGAGTCAGGTAGATTGCTGGTCTATTCAGGGAGTCAGGGAGATTGCTGGACTATTCAGGGAGTCAGGGGGATCGCTGGACTATTCAGGGAGTCAGGGAGATTGCTGGACTATTCAGGGAGATCGCTGGACTATTAAGAGAGTCAGGGAGATCGCTGGACTATTCAGAGAGTCAGGGAGATTGCTGGTCTATTCAGGGAGTCAGGGAGATTGCTGGACTATTCAGGGAGTCAGGGGGATCGCTGGACTATTCAGGGAGTCAGGGAGATTGCTGGACTGTTCAGGGAGATCGCTGGAATATTCAGCGAGTCAGGGAGATCGCTGGACTATTCAGGGAGTCAGGGAGATTGCTGGTCTATTCAGGGAGTCATGGAGATTGCTGGACTATTCATGGAGTCAGGGGGATCGCTGGACTATTCAGGGAGTCAGGGAGATTGTTGGACTATTCAGGGAGATCGCTGGACTATTCAGGGAGTCAGGGAGATTGCTGGTCTACTCAGGGAGATCGCTAGACTATTCAGGGTGTCAGGGAGATCGCTGGACTATTCAGGGAGTCAGGGAGATTGCTGGTCTATTCAGGGAGTCAGGGAGATTGCTGGACTATTCAGAGAGTCAGGGAGATTGCTGGTCTATTCAGGGAGTCAAGGAGATTGCTGGACTATTCAGGGAGTCAGGGGGATCGCTGGACTATTCAGGGAGTCAGGGAGATTGCTGGACTGTTCAGGGAGATCGCTGGACTATTCAGGGAGTCAGGGAGATCGCTGGACTATTCAGGGAGTCAGGGAGATTGCTGGTCTATTCAGGGCGTCAGGGAGATTGCTGGACTATTCAGGGAGTCAGGGGGATCGCTGGACTATTCCGAGAGTCAGGGAGATCGCTGAACTATTCAGGGAGATCGCTGGACTATTCAGGGAGTCAGGGAGATCGCTGGACTATTCAAGAAGTCAGGGAGATTGCTGGTCTATTCAGGGAGTCAGGGGGATCGCTTGACTATTCAGGGAGTCAGGGAGATTGCTGGACTATTCAGGGAGATTGCTGGTGTATTCATGGAGTCAGGGAGATTGCAGGACTATTCAGGGAGATTGCTGGTGTATTCAGGGAGTCAGGGAGATTGCTGGTTTATTCAGTGAGTGAGGGAGATCGCCGGTGTATTCAGTGAGATCGCTGGTCTATTCAGGGAGTCAGGGAGATTGCCGGTCTATTCAGGGAGTCAGGGAGATCGCTGGACTATTCAGGGAGTCAGGGAGATTGCTGGACTGTTCAGGGAGTCAAGGAGATTGCTGGACTATTCAGGGAGTCAGGGGGATCGCTGGACTATTCAGGGAGTCAGGGAGATTGCTGGACTATTCAGGGAGTCAGGGAGATTGCTGGTCTATTCAGGGAGTCAGGGAGATTGCTGGACTATTCAGGGAGTCAGGAGGATCGCTGGACTATTCAGGGAGTCAGGGAGATTGCTGGACTATTCAGGGAGATTGCTGGACTATTCAGGGAGTCAGGGAGATTGCTGGTCTATTCAGGGCGTCAGGGAGATTGCTGGACTATTCAGGGAGTCAGGGGGATCGCTGGACTATTCAGGGAGTCAGGGAGATCGCTGGACTATTCAGGGAGATCGCTGGACTATTCAGGGAGTCAGGGAGATCGCTGGACTATTCAGGGAGTCAGGGAGATTGCTGGACTATTCAGGGAGTCAAGGAGATTGCTGGACTATTCAGGGAGTCAGGGGGATCGCTGGACTATTCAGGGAGTCAGGGAGATTGCTGGACTATTCAGGAAGTCAGGGAGATTGCTGGTCTATTCAGGGAGTCATGGAGATTGATGGAATATTCAGGGAGTCTGGGGGATCTCTGGACTATTCAGGAAGTCAGGGAGATTGCTGGACTATTCATGGAGATCGCTGGACTATTCAGGGAGTCAGGGAGATTGCTGGTCTATTCAGGGAGTCAGGGAGATCGCTGGACTATTCAGGGTGTCAGGGAGATCGCTGGACTATTCAGGGAGTCAGGGAGATTGCTGGACAATTCAGGGAGTCAGTGAGATTGCTGGACTATTCAGCGAGTCAGGGGGATCGCTGGACTATTCAGGGAGTCAGGGAGATTGCTGGACTATTCAGGGAGATCGCTGGACTATTCAGAGAGTCAGGGAGATCGCTGGACTATTCAGAGAGTCAGGGAGATTGCTGGTCTATTCAGGGAGTCGGGGGAGATTGCTGGACTATTCAGGGAGTCAGGGGGATCGCTGGACTATTCAGGGAGTCAGGGAGATTGCTGGACTGTTCAGGGAGATCGCTGGACTATTCAGGGAGTCAGGGAGATCGCTGGACTATTCAGGGAGTCAGGGAGATTGCTGGTCTATTCAGGGAGTCAGGGGGATCGCTGGACTATTCAGGGAGTCAGGGAGATTGCTGGAGTATTCATGGATATTGCTGGTGTATTCAGGGAGTCAGGGAGTTTGCTGGACTATTCAGGGAGATTGCTGGTGTATTCAGGGAGTCAGGGAGATTGCTGGTCTATTCAGGGAGTGAGGGAGATCGCCGGTGTATTCAGTGAGATCGCTGGTCTATTCAGGGAGTCAGGGAGATCGCCGGTCTATTCAGGGAGTCAGGGAGATCGCTGGACTATTCAGGGAGTCAGGGAGATTGCTGGACTATTCAGGGAGTCAGGGAGATTGCTGGACTATTCAGGGAGTCAAGGGGATCGCTGGACTATTCAGGGAGTCAAGGGGATCGCTGGACTATTCAGGGAGTCAGGGAGATTGCTGGACTATTCAGGGAGTCAGGGAGATTGCTGGTCTATTCAGGGAGTCATGGAGATTGCTGGACTATTCATGGAGTCAGGGGGATCGCTGGACTATTCAGGGAGTCAGGGAGATTGTTGGACTATTCAGGGAGATCGCTGGACTATTCAGGGAGTCAGGGAGATTGCTGGTCTACTCAGGGAGATCGCTAGACTATTCAGGGTGTCAGGGAGATCGCTGGACTATTCAGGGAGTCAGGGAGATTGCTGGTCTATTCAGGGAGTCAGGGAGATTGCTGGACTATTCAGAGAGTCAGGGAAATTGCTGGTCTATTCAGGGAGTCAAGGAGATTGCTGGACTATTCAGGGAGTCAGGGGGATCGCTGGACTATTCAGGGAGTCAGGGAGATTGCTGGACTGTTCAGGGAGATCGCTGGACTATTCAGGGAGTAAGGGAGATCGCTGGACTATTCAGGGAGTCAGGGAGATTGCTGGTCTATTCAGGGCGTCATGGAGATTGCTGGACTATTCAGGGAGTCAGGGGGATCGCTGGACTATTCCGAGAGTCAGGGAGATCGCTGAACTATTCAGGGAGATCGCTGGACTATTCAGGGAGTCAGGGAGATCGCTGGACTATTCAAGGAGTCTGGGAGATTGCTGGTCTATTCAGGGAGTCAGGGGGATCGCTTGACTATTCAGGGAGTCAGGGAGATTGCTGGACTATTCAGGGAGATTGCTGGTGTATTCAGGGAGTCAGGGAGATTGCTGGACTATTCAGGGAGATTGCTGGTGTATTCAGGGAGTCAGGGAGATTGCTGGTTTATTCAGTGAGTGAGGGAGATCGCCGGTGTATTCAGTGAGATCGCTGGTCTATTCAGGGAGTCAGGGAGATTGCCGGTCTATTCAGGGAGTCAGGGAGATCGCTGGACTATTCAGGGAGTCAGGGAGATTGCTGGACTGTTCAGGGAGTCAAGGAGATTGCTGGACTATTCAGGGAGTCAGGGGGATCGCTGGACTATTCAGGGAGTCAGGGAGATTGCTGGACTATTCAGGGAGTCAGGGAGATTGCTGGTCTATTCAGGAAGTCAGGGAGATTGCTGGACTATTCAGGGAGTCGGGAGTATCGCTGGACTATTCAGGGAGTCAGGGAGATTGCTGGACTATTCAGGGAGATTGCTGGACTATTCAGGGAGTCGGGGAGATTGCTGGTCTATTCAGGGAGTCAGGGAGATCGCTGGACTATTCAGGGTGTCATGGAGATCGCTGGACTATTCAGGGAGTCAGGGAGATTGCTTGTCTATTCAGGGAGTCAGGGAGATTGCTGGACTATTCAGGGAGTCAGGGGGATCGCTGGACTATTCAGGGAGTCAGGGAGATTGCTGGATTATTCAGGGAGATCGCTGGACTATTAAGAGAGTCAGGGAGATCGCTGGACTATTCAGAGAGTCAGGGAGATTGCTGGTCTATTCAGGGAGTCAGGGATATTGCTGGACTATTCAGGGAGTCAGGGGGATCGCTGGACTATTCCGAGAGTCAGGGAGATCGCTGAACTATTCAGGGAGATTGCTGGACTATTCAGGGAGTCAGGGAGATTGCTGGTCTATTCAGGGAGTCAGGGAGATCGCTGGATTATTCAGGGTGTCATGGAGATCGCTGGACTATTCAGGGAGTCAGGTAGATTGCTGGTCTATTCAGGGAGTCAGGGAGATTGCTGGACTATTCAGGGAGTCAGGGGGATCGCTGGACTATTCAGGGAGTCAGGGAGATTGCTGGACTATTCAGGGAGATCGCTGGACTATTAAGAGAGTCAGGGAGATCGCTGGACTATTCCGAGAGTCAGGGAGATTGCTGGTCTATTCAGGGAGTCAGGGAGATTGCTGGACTATTCAGGGAGTCAGGTGGATCGCTGGACTATTCAGGGAGTCAGGGAGATTGCTGGACTGTTCAGGGAGATCGCTGGAATATTCAGCGAGTCAGAGTGATCGCTGGACTATTCAGGGAGTCAGTGAGATTGCTGGTCTATTCAGGGAGTCATGGAGATTGCTGGACTATTCATGGAGTCAGGGGGATCGCTGGACTATTCAGGGAGTCAGGGAGATTGTTGGACTATTCAGGGAGATCGCTGGACTATTCAGGGAGTCAGGGAGATTGCTGGTCTACTCAGGGAGATCGCTAGACTATTCAGGGAGTCAGGGAGATTGCTGGTCTATTCAGGGAGTCAGGGAGATTGCTGGACTATTCAGAGAGTCAGGGAGATTGCTGGTCTATTCAGGGAGTCAAGGAGATTGCTGGACTATTCAGGGAGTCAGGGGGATCGCTGGACTATTCAGGGAGTCAGGGAGATTGCTGGACTGTTCAGGGAGATCGCTGGACTATTCAGGGAGTCAGGGAGATCGCTGGACTATTCAGGGAGTCAGGGAGATTGCTGGTCTATTCAGGGCGTCAGGGAGATTGCTGGACTATTCAGGGAGTCAGGGGGATCGCTGGACTATTCCGAGAGTCAGGGAGATCGCTGAACTATTCAGGGAGATCGCTGGACTATTCAGGGAGTCAGGGAGATTGCTGGACTATTCAGGGAGTCAGGGAGATTGCTGGTCTATTCAGGGAGTCAGGGAGATTGCTGGACTATTCAGGGAGTCAGGAGGATCGCTGGACTATTCAGGGAGTCAGGGAGATTGCTGGACTATTCAGGGAGATTGCTGGACTATTCAGGGAGTCGGGGAGATTGCTGGTCTATTCAGGGAGTCAGGGAGATCGCTGGACTATTCAGGGTGTCATGGAGATCGCTGGACTATTCAGGGAGTCAGGGAGATTGCTTGTCTATTCAGGGAGTCAGGGAGATTGCTGGACTATTCAGGGAGTCAGGGGGATCGCTGGACTATTCAGGGAGTCAGGGAGATTGCTGGATTATTCAGGGAGATTGCTGGACTATTCAGGGAGTCAGGGAGATCGCTGGACTATTCAGAGAGTCAGGGAGATTGCTGGTCTATTCAGGGAGTCAGGGAGATTGCTGGACTATTCAGGGAGTCAGGGGGATCGCTGGACTATTCCGAGAGTCAGGGAGATCGCTGAACTATTCAGGGAGATTGCTGGACTATTCAGGGAGTCAGGGAGATTGCTGGTCTATTCAGGGAGTCAGGGAGATCGCTGGATTATTCAGGGTGTCATGGAGATCGCTGGACTATTCAGGGAGTCAGGTAGATTGCTGGTCTATTCAGGGAGTCAGGGAGATTGCTGGACTATTCAGGGAGTCAGGGGGATCGCTGGACTATTCAGGGAGTCAGGGAGATTGCTGGACTATTCAGGGAGATCGCTGGACTATTAAGAGAGTCAGGGAGATCGCTGGACTATTCAGAGAGTCAGGGAGATTGCTGGTCTATTCAGGGAGTCAGGGAGATTGCTGGACTATTCAGGGAGTCAGGGGGATCGCTGGACTATTCAGGGAGTCAGGGAGTTTGCTGGACTATTCAGGGAGATTGCTGGTGTATTCAGGGAGTCAGGGAGATTGCTGGTCTATTCAGGGAGTGAGGGAGATCGCCGGTGTATTCAGTGAGATCGCTGGTCTATTCAGGGAGTCAGGGAGATCGCCGGTCTATTCAGGGAGTCAGGGAGATCGCTGGACTATTCAGGGAGTCAGGGAGATTGCTGGACTATTCAGGGAGTCAGGGAGATTGCTGGACTATTCAGGGAGTCAAGGGGATCGCTGGACTATTCAGGGAGTCAAGGGGATCGCTGGACTATTCAGGGAGTCAGGGAGATTGCTGGACTATTCAGGGAGTCAGGGAGATTGCTGGTCTATTCAGGGAGTCATGGAGATTGCTGGACTATTCATGGAGTCAGGGGGATCGCTGGACTATTCAGGGAGTCAGGGAGATTGTTGGACTATTCAGGGAGATCGCTGGACTATTCAGGGAGTCAGGGAGATTGCTGGTTTACTCAGGGAGATCGCTAGACTATTCAGGGTGTCAGGGAGATCGCTGGACTATTCAGGGAGTCAGGGAGATTGCTGGTCTATTCAGGGAGTCAGGGAGATTGCTGGACTATTCAGAGAGTCAGGGAGATTGCTGGTCTATTCAGGGAGTCAAGGAGATTGCTGGACTATTCAGGGAGTCAGGGGGATCGCTGGACTATTCAGGGAGTCAGGGAGATTGCTGGACTGTTCAGGGAGATCGCTGGACTATTCAGGGAGTAAGGGAGATCGCTGGACTATTCAGGGAGTCAGGGAGATTGCTGGTCTATTCAGGGCGTCATGGAGATTGCTGGACTATTCAGGGAGTCAGGGGGATCGCTGGACTATTCCGAGAGTCAGGGAGATCGCTGAACTATTCAGGGAGATCGCTGGACTATTCAGGGAGTCAGGGAGATCGCTGGACTATTCAAGGAGTCTGGGAGATTGCTGGTCTATTCAGGGAGTCAGGGGGATCGCTTGACTATTCAGGGAGTCAGGGAGATTGCTGGACTATTCAGGGAGATTGCTGGTGTATTCAGGGAGTCAGGGAGATTGCTGGACTATTCAGGGAGATTGCTGGTGTATTCAGGGAGTCAGGGAGATTGCTGGTTTATTCAGTGAGTGAGGGAGATCGCCGGTGTATTCAGTGAGATCGCTGGTCTATTCAGGGAGTCAGGGAGATTGCCGGTCTATTCAGGGAGTCAGGGAGATCGCTGGACTATTCAGGGAGTCAGGGAGATTGCTGGACTGTTCAGGGAGTCAAGGAGATTGCTGGACTATTCAGGGAGTCAGGGGGATCGCTGGACTATTCAGGGAGTCAGGGAGATTGCTGGACTATTCAGGGAGTCAGGGAGATTGCTGGTCTATTCAGGAAGTCAGGGAGATTGCTGGACTATTCAGGGAGTCGGGAGTATCGCTGGACTATTCAGGGAGTCAGGGAGATTGCTGGACTATTCAGGGAGATTGCTGGACTATTCAGGGAGTCGGGGAGATTGCTGGTCTATTCAGGGAGTCAGGGAGATCGCTGGACTATTCAGGGTGTCATGGAGATCGCTGGACTATTCAGGGAGTCAGGGAGATTGCTTGTCTATTCAGGGAGTCAGGGAGATTGCTGGACTATTCAGGGAGTCAGGGGGATCGCTGGACTATTCAGGGAGTCAGGGAGATTGCTGGATTATTCAGGGAGATCGCTGGACTATTAAGAGAGTCAGGGAGATCGCTGGACTATTCAGAGAGTCAGGGAGATTGCTGGTCTATTCAGGGAGTCAGGGAGATTGCAGGACTATTCAGGGAGTCAGGGGGATCGCTGGACTATTCCGAGAGTCAGGGAGATCGCTGAACTATTCAGGGAGATTGCTGGACTATTCAGGGAGTCAGGGAGATTGCTGGTCTATTCAGGGAGTCAGGGAGATCGCTGGATTATTCAGGGTGTCATGGAGATCGCTGGACTATTCAGGGAGTCAGGTAGATTGCTGGTCTATTCAGGGAGTCAGGGAGATTGCTGGACTATTCAGGGAGTCAGGGGGATCGCTGGACTATTCAGGGAGTCAGGGAGATTGCTGGACTATTCAGGGAGATCGCTGGACTATTAAGAGAGTCAGGGAGATCGCTGGACTATTCCGAGAGTCAGGGAGATTGCTGGTCTATTCAGGGAGTCAGGGAGATTGCTGGACTATTCAGGGAGTCAGGTGGATCGCTGGACTATTCAGGGAGTCAGGGAGATTGCTGGACTGTTCAGGGAGATCGCTGGAATATTCAGCGAGTCAGGGAGATCGCTGGACTATTCAGGGAGTCAGTGAGATTGCTGGTCTATTCAGGGAGTCATGGAGATTGCTGGACTATTCATGGAGTCAGGGGGATCGCTGGACTATTCAGGGAGTCAGGGAGATTGTTGGACTATTCAGGGAGATCGCTGGACTATTCAGGGAGTCAGGGAGATTGCTGGTCTACTCAGGGAGATCGCTAGACTATTCAGGGAGTCAGGGAGATTGCTGGTCTATTCAGGGAGTCAGGGAGATTGCTGGACTATTCAGAGAGTCAGGGAGATTGCTGGTCTATTCAGGGAGTCAAGGAGATTGCTGGACTATTCAGGGAGTCAGGGGGATCGCTGGACTATTCAGGGAGTCAGGGAGATTGCTGGACTGTTCAGGGAGATCGCTGGACTATTCAGGGAGTCAGGGAGATCGCTGGACTATTCAGGGAGTCAGGAAGATTGCTGGTCTATTCAGGGCGTCAGGGAGATTGCTGGACTATTCAGGGAGTCAGGGGGATCGCTGGACTATTCCGAGAGTCAGGGAGATCGCTGAACTATTCAGGGAGATCGCTGGACTATTCAGGGAGTCAGGGAGATTGCTGGACTATTCAGGGAGTCAGGGAGATTGCTGGTCTATTCAGGGAGTCAGGGAGATTGCTGGACTATTCAGGGAGTCAGGAGGATCGCTGGACTATTCAGGGAGTCAGGGAGATTGCTGGACTATTCAGGGAGATTGCTGGACTATTCAGGGAGTCGGGGAGATTGCTGGTCTATTCAGGGAGTCAGGGAGATTGCTGGACTATTCAGGGTGTCATGGAGATCGCTGGACTATTCAGGGAGTCAGGGAGATTGCTTGTCTATTCAGGGAGTCAGGGAGATTGCTGGACTATTCAGGGAGTCAGGGGGATCGCTGGACTATTCAGGGAGTCAGGGAGATTGCTGGATTATTCAGGGAGATTGCTGGACTATTCAGGGAGTCAGGGAGATCGCTGGACTATTCAGAGAGTCAGGGAGATTGCTGGTCTATTCAGGGAGTCAGGGAGATTGCTGGACTATTCAGGGAGTCAGGGGGATCGCTGGACTATTCCGAGAGTCAGGGAGATCGCTGAACTATTCAGGGAGATTGCTGGACTATTCAGGGAGTCAGGGAGATTGCTGGTCTATTCAGGGAGTCAGGGAGATCGCTGGATTATTCAGGGTGTCATGGAGATCGCTGGACTATTCAGGGAGTCAGGTAGATTGCTGGTCTATTCAGGGAGTCAGGGAGATTGCTGGACTATTCAGGGAGTCAGGGGGATCGCTGGACTATTCAGGGAGTCAGGGAGATTGCTGGACTATTCAGGGAGATCGCTGGACTATTAAGAGAGTCAGGGAGATCGCTGGACTATTCAGAGAGTCAGGGAGATTGCTGGTCTATTCAGGGAGTCAGGGAGATTGCTGGACTATTCAGGGAGTCAGGGGGATCGCTGGACTATTCAGGGAGTCAGGGAGATTGCTGGACTGTTCAGGGAGATCGCTGGAATATTCAGCGAGTCAGGGAGATCGCTGGACTATTCAGGGAATCAGGGAGATTGCTGGTCTATTCAGGGAGTCATGGAGATTGCTGGACTATTCATGGAGTCAGGGGGATCGCTGGACTATTCAGGGAGTCAGGGAGATTGTTGGACTATTCAGGGAGATCGCTGGACTATTCAGGGAGTCAGGGAGATTGCTGGTCTACTCAGGGAGATCGCTAGACTATTCAGGGTGTCAGGGAGATCGCTGGACTATTCAGGGAGTCAGGGAGATTGCTGGTCTATTCAGGGAGTCAGGGAGATTGCTGGACTATTCAGAAAATCAGGGAGATTGCTGGTCTATTCAGGGAGTCAAGGAGATTGCTGGACTATTCAGGGAGTCAGGGGGATCGCTGGACTATTCAGGGAGTCAGGGAGATTGCTGGACTGTTCAGGGAGATCGCTGGACTATTCAGGGAGTCAGGGAGATCGCTGGACTATTCAGGGAGTCAGGGAGATTGCTGGTCTATTCAGGGCGTCAGGGAGATTGCTGGACTATTCAGGGAGTCAGGGGGATCGCTGGACTATTCCGAGAGTCAGGGAGATCGCTGAACTATTCAGGGAGATCGCTGGACTATTCAGGGAGTCAGGGAGATCGCTGGACTATTCAAGGAGTCAGGGAGATTGCTGGTCTATTCAGGGAGTCAGGGGGATCGCTTGACTATTCAGGGAGTCAGGGAGATTGCTGGACTATTCAGGGAGATTGCTGGTGTATTCATGGAGTCAGGGAGATTGCTGGACTATTCAGGGAGATTGCTGGTGTATTCAGGGAGTCAGGGAGATTGCTGGTTTATTCAGTGAGTGAGGGAGATCGCCGGTGTATTCAGTGAGATCGCTGGTCTATTCAGGGAGTCAGGGAGATTGCCGGTCTATCCAGGGAGTCAGGGAGATCGCTGGACTATTCAGGGAGTCAGGGAGATTGCTGGACTGTTCAGGGAGTCAAGGAGATTGCTGGACTATTCAGGGAGTCAGGGGGATCGCTGGACTATTCAGGGAGTCAGGGAGATTGCTGGACTATTCAGGGAGTCAGGGAGATTGCTGGTCTATTCAGGGAGTCAGGGAGATTGCTGGACTATTCAGGGAGTCAGGAGGATCGCTGGACTATTCAGGGAGTCAGGCAGATTGCTGGACTATTCAGGGAGATTGCTGGACTATTCAGGGAGTCAGGGAGATTGCTGGTCTATTCAGGGCGTCAGGGAGATTGCTGGACTATTCAGGGAGTCAGGGGGATCGCTGGACTATTCAGGGAGTCAGGGGGATCGCTGGACTATTCAGGGAGTCAGGGAGATTGCTGGACTATTCAGGAAGTCAGGGAGATTGCTGGTCTATTCAGGGAGTCATGGAGATTGATGGAATATTCAGGGAGTCTGGGGGATCTCTGGACTATTCAGGAAGTCAGGGAGATTGCTGGACTATTCATGGAGATCGCTGGACTATTCAGGGAGTCAGGGAGATTGCTGGTCTATTCAGGGAGTCAGGGAGATCGCTGGACTATTCAGGGTGTCAGGGAGATCGCTGGACTATTCAGGGAGTCAGGGAGATTGCTGGACAATTCAGGGAGTCAGTGAGATTGCTGGACTATTCAGCGAGTCAGGGGGATCGCTGGACTATTCAGGGAGTCAGGGAGATCGCTGGACTATTCAGGGAGATCGCTGGACTATTCAGAGAGTCAGGGAGATCGCTGGACTATTCAGAGAGTCAGGGAGATTGCTGGTCTATTCAGGGAGTTGGGGGAGATTGCTGGACTATTCAGGGAGTCAGGGGGATCGCTGGACTATTCAGGGAGTCAGGGAGATTGCTGGACTGTTCAGGGAGATCGCTGGACTATTCAGGGAGTCAGGGAGATCGCTGGACTATTCAGGGAGTCAGGGAGATTGCTGGTCTATTCAGGGAGTCAGGGGGATCGCTGGACTATTCAGGGAGTCAGGGAGATTGCTGGAGTATTCATGGATATTGCTGGTGTATTCAGGGAGTCAGGGAGTTTGCTGGACTATTCAGGGAGATTGCTGGTGTATTCAGGGAGTCAGGGAGATTGCTGGTCTATTCAGGGAGTGAGGGAGATCGCCGGTGTATTCAGTGAGATCGCTGGTCTATTCAGGGAGTCAGGGAGATCGCCGGTCTATTCAGGGAGTCAGGGAGATCGCTGGACTATTCAGGGAGTCAGGGAGATTGCTGGACTATTCAGGGAGTCAGGGAGATTGCTGGATTATTCAGGGAGTCAAGGGGATCGCTGGACTATTCAGGGAGTCAAGGGGATCGCTGGACTATTCAGGGAGTCAGGGAGATTGCTGGACTATTCAGGGAGTCAGGGAGATTGCTGGTCTATTCAGGGAGTCATGGAGATTGCTGGACTATTCATGGAGTCAGGGGGATCGCTGGACTATTCAGGGAGTCAGGGAGATTGTTGGACTATTCAGGGAGATCGCTGGACTATTCAGGGAGTCAGGGAGATTGCTGGTCTACTCAGGGAGATCGCTAGACTATTCAGGGTGTCAGGGAGATCGCTGGACTATTCAGGGAGTCAGGGAGATTGCTGGTCTATTCAGGGAGTCAGGGAGATTGCTGGACTATTCAGAGAGTCAGGGAGATTGCTGGTCTATTCAGGGAGTCAAGGAGATTGCTGGACTATTCAGGGAGTCAGGGGGATCGCTGGACTATTCAGGGAGTCAGGGAGATTGCTGGACTGTTCAGGGAGATCGCTGGACTATTCAGGGAGTCAGGGAGATCGCTGGACTATTCAGGGAGTCAGGGAGATTGCTGGTCTATTCAGGGCGTCAGGGAGATTGCTGGACTATTCAGGGAGTCAGGGGGATCGCTGGACTATTCCGAGAGTCAGGGAGATCGCTGAACTATTCAGGGAGATCGCTGGACTATTCAGGGAGTCAGGGAGATCGCTGGACTATTCAAGGAGTCAGGGAGATTGCTGGTCTATTCAGGGAGTCAGGGGGATCGCTTGACTATTCAGGGAGTCAGGGAGATTGCTGGACTATTCAGGGAGATTGCTGGTGTTTTCAGGGAGTCAGGGAGATTGCTGGACTATTCAGGGAGATTGCTGGTGTATTCAGGGAGTCGGGGAGATTGCTGGTTTATTCAGTGAGTGAGGGAGATCGCCGGTGTATTCAGTGAGATCGCTGGTCTATTCAGGGAGTCAGGGAGATTGCCGGTCTATTCAGGGAGTCAGGGAGATCGCTGGACTATTCAGGGAGTCAGGGAGATTGCTGGACTGTTCAGGGAGTCAAGGAGATTGCTGGACTATTCAGGGAGTCAGGGGGATCGCTGGACTATTCAGGGAGTCAGGGAGATTGCTGGACTATTCAGGGAGTCAGGGAGATTGCTGGTCTATTCAGGAAGTCAGGGAGATTGCTGGACTATTCAGGGAGTCAGGAGGATCGCTGGACTATTCAGGGAGTCAGGGAGATTGCTGGACTATTCAGGGAGATTGCTGGACTATTCAGGGAGTCAGGGAGATTGCTGGTCTATTCAGGGAGTCAGGGAGATCGCTGGACTATTCAGGGTGTCATGGAGATCGCTGGACTATTCAGGGAGTCAGGGAGATTGCTTGTCTATTCAGGGAGTCAGGGAGATTGCTGGACTATTCAGGGAGTCAGGGGGATCGCTGGACTATTCAGGGAGTCAGGGAGATTGCTGGATTATTCAGGGAGATCGCTGGACTATTAAGAGAGTCAGGGAGATCGCTGGACTATTCAGAGAGTCAGGGAGATTGCTGGTCTATTCAGGGAGTCAGGGAGATTGCTGGACTATTCAGGGAGTCAGGGGGATCGCTGGACTGTTCCGAGAGTCAAGGAGATCGCTGAACTATTCAGGGAGATTGCTGGACTATTCAGGGAGTCAGGGAGATTGCTGGTCTATTCAGGGAGATCGCTGGACTATTCAGGGAGTCAGGGAGATTGCTGGTCTATTCAGGGAGTCAGTGAGATTGCTGGACTATTCAGCGAGTCAGGGGGATCGCTGGACTATTCAGGGAGTCAGGGAGATTGCTGGACTATTCAGGGAGATCGCTGGACTATTCAGAGAGTCAGGGAGATCGCTGGACTATTCAGAGAGTCAGGGAGATTGCTGGTCTATTCAGGGAGTCGGGGGAGATTGCTGGACTATTCAGGGAGTCAGGGGGATCGCTGGACTATTCAGGGAGTCAGGGAGATTGCTGGACTGTTCAGGGAGATCGCTGGACTATTCAGGGAGTCAGGGAGATCGCTGGACTATTCAGGGAGTCAGGGAGATTGCTGGTCTATTCAGGGAGTCAGGGGGATCGCTGGACTATTCAGGGAGTCAGGGAGATTGCTGGAGTATTCATGGATATTGCTGGTGTATTCAGGGAGTCAGGGAGTTTGCTGGACTATTCAGGGAGATTGCTGGTGTATTCAGGGAGTCAGGGAGATTGCTGGTCTATTCAGGGAGTGAGGGAGATCGCCGGTGTATTCAGTGAGATCGCTGGTCTATTCAGGGAGTCAGGGAGATCGCCGGTCTATTCAGGGAGTCAGGGAGATCGCTGGACTATTCAGGGAGTCAGGGAGATTGCTGGACTATTCAGGGAGTCAGGGAGATTGCTGGACTATTCAGGGAGTCAAGGGGATCGCTGGACTATTCAGGGAGTCAAGGGGATCGCTGGACTATTCAGGGAGTCAGGGAGATTGCTGGACTATTCAGGGAGTCAGGGAGATTGCTGGTCTATTCAGGGAGTCATGGAGATTGCTGGACTATTCATGGAGTCAGGGGGATCGCTGGACTATTCAGGGAGTCAGGGAGATTGTTGGACTATTCAGGGAGATCGCTGGACTATTCAGGGAGTCAGGGAGATTGCTGGTCTACTCAGGGAGATCGCTAGACTATTCAGGGTGTCAGGGAGATCGCTGGACTATTCAGGGAGTCAGGGAGATTGCTGGTCTATTCAGGGAGTCAGGGAGATTGCTGGACTATTCAGAGAGTCAGGGAGATTGCTGGTCTATTCAGGGAGTCAAGGAGATTGCTGGACTATTCAGGGAGTCAGGGGGATCGCTGGACTATTCAGGGAGTCAGGGAGATTGCTGGACTGTTCAGGGAGATCGCTGGACTATTCAGGGAGTCAGGGAGATCGCTGGACTATTCAGGGAGTCAGGGAGATTGCTGGTCTATTCAGGGCGTCAGGGAGATTGCTGGACTATTCAGGGAGTCAGGGGGATCGCTGGACTATTCTGAGAGTCAGGGAGATCGCTGAACTATTCAGGGAGATCGCTGGACTATTCAGGGAGTCAGGGAGATCGCTGGACTATTCAAGGAGTCAGGGAGATTGCTGGTCTATTCAGGGAGTCGGGGGGATCGCTTGACTATTCAGGGAGTCAGGGAGATTGCTGGACTATTCAGGGAGATTGCTGGACTATTCAGGGAGTCAGGGAGATTGCTGGACTATTCAGGGAGATTGCTGGTGTATTCAGGGAGTCAGAGAGATTGCTGGTTTATTCAGTGAGTGAGGGAGATCGCCGGTGTATTCAGTGAGATCGCTGGTCTATTCAGGGAGTCAGGGAGATTGCCGGTCTATTCAGGGAGTCAGGGAGATCGCTGGACTATTCAGGGAGTCAGGGAGATTGCTGGACTGTTCAGGGAGTCAAGGAGATTGCTGGACTATTCAGGGAGTCAGGGGGATCGCTGGACTATTCAGGGAGTCAGGGAGATTGCTGGACTATTCAGGGAGTCAGGGAGATTGCTGGTCTATTCAGGAAGTCAGGGAGATTGCTGGACTATTCAGGGAGTCAGGAGGATCGCTGGACTATTCAGGGAGTCAGGGAGATTGCTGGACTATTCAGGGAGATTGCTGGACTATTCAGGGAGTCAGGGAGATTGCTGGTCTATTCAGGGAGTCAGGGAGATCGCTGGACTATTCAGGGTGTCATGGAGATCGCTGGACTATTCAGGGAGTCAGGGAGATTGCTTGTCTATTCAGGGAGTCAGGGAGATTGCTGGACTATTCAGGGAGTCAGGGGGATCGCTGGACTATTCAGGGAGTCAGGGAGATTGCTGGATTATTCAGGGAGATCGCTGGACTATTAAGAGAGTCAGGGAGATCGCTGGACTATTCAGAGAGTCAGGGAGATTGCTGGTCTATTCAGGGAGTCAGGGAGATTGCTGGACTATTCAGGGAGTCAGGGGGATCGCTGGACTATTCCGAGAGTCAGGGAGATCGCTGAACTATTCAGGGAGATTGCTGGACTATTCAGGGAGTCAGGGAGATTGCTGGTCTATTCAGGGAGATCGCTGGACTATTCAGGGAGTCAGGGAGATTGCTGGTCTATTCAGGGTGTCAGGGAGATCGCTGGACTATTCAGGGAGTCAGGGAGATTGCTGGACAATTCAGGGAGTCAGTGAGATTGCTGGAATATTCAGCGAGTCAGGGGGATCGCTGGACTATTCAGGGAGTCAGGGAGATTGCTGGACTATTCAGGGAGATCGCTGGACTATTCAGAGAGTCAGGGAGATCGCTGGACTATTCAGAGAGTCAGGGAGATTGCTGGACTATTCAGAGAGTCAGGGAGATTGCTGGTCTATTCAGGGAGTCGGGGGAGATTGCTGGACTATTCAGGGAGTCAGGGGGATCGCTGGACTATTCAGGGAGTCAGGGAGATTGCTGGACTGTTCAGGGAGATCGCTGGACTATTCAGGGAGTCAGGGAGATCGCTGGACTATTCAGGGTGTCAGGGAGATCGCTGGACTATTCAGGGAGTCAGGGAGATTGCTGGACAATTCAGGGAGTCAGTGAGATTGCTGGACTATTCAGCGAGTCAGGGGGATCGCTGGACTATTCAGGGAGTCAGGGAGATTGCTGGACTATTCAGGGAGATCGCTGGACTATTCAGAGAGTCAGGGAGATCGCTGGACTATTCAGAGAGTCAGGGAGATTGCTGGTCTATTCAGGGAGTCAGGGGAGATTGCTGGACTATTCAGGGAGTCAGGGGGATCGCTGGACTATTCAGGGAGTCAGGGAGATTGCTGGACTGTTCAGGGAGATCGCTGGACTATTCAGGGAGTCAGGGAGATCGCTGGACTATTCAGGGAGTCAGGGAGATTGCTGGTCTATTCAGGGAGTCAGGGGGATCGCTGGACTATTCAGGGAGTCAGGGAGATTGCTGGAGTATTCATGGATATTGCTGGTGTATTCAGGGAGTCAGGGAGTTTGCTGGACTATTCAGGGAGATTGCTGGTGTATTCAGGGAGTCAGGGAGATTGCTGGTCTATTCAGGGAGTGAGGGAGATCGCCGGTGTATTCAGTGAGATCGCTGGTCTATTCAGGGAGTCAGGGAGATCGCCGGTCTATTCAGGGAGTCAGGGAGATCGCTGGACTATTCAGGGAGTCAGGGAGATTGCTGGACTATTCAGGGAGTCAGGGAGATTGCTGGACTATTCAGGGAGTCAAGGGGATCGCTGGACTATTCAGGGAGTCAAGGGGATCGCTGGACTATTCAGGGAGTCAGGGAGATTGCTGGACTATTCAGGGAGTCAGGGAGATTGCTGGTCTATTCAGGGAGTCATGGAGATTGCTGGACTATTCATGGAGTCAGGGGGATCGCTGGACTATTCAGGGAGTCAGGGAGATTGTTGGACTATTCAGGGAGATCGCTGGACTATTCAGGGAGTCAGGGAGATTGCTGGTCTACTCAGGGAGATCGCTAGACTATTCAGGGTGTCAGGGAGATCGCTGGACTATTCAGGGAGTCAGGGAGATTGCTGGTCTATTCAGGGAGTCAGGGAGATTGCTGGACTATTCAGAGAGTCAGGGAGATTGCTGGTCTATTCAGGGAGTCAAGGAGATTGCTGGACTATTCATGGAGTCAGGGGGATCGCTGGACTATTCAGGGAGTCAGGGAGATTGCTGGACTGTTCAGGGAGATCGCTGGACTATTCAGGGAGTCAGGGAGATCGCTGGACTATTCAGGGAGTCAGGGAGATTGCTGGTCTATTCAGGGCGTCAGGGAGATTGCTGGACTATTCAGGGAGTCAGGGGGATCGCTGGACTATTCCGAGAGTCAGGGAGATCGCTGAACTATACAGGGAGATCGCTGGACTATTCAGGGAGTCAGGGAGATCACTGGACTATTCAAGGAGTCAGGGAGATTGCTGGTCTATTCAGGGAGTCAGGGGGATCGCTTGACTATTCAGGGAGTCAGGGAGATTGCTGGACTATTTAGGGAGATTGCTGGTGTATTCAGGGAGTCAGGGAGATTGCTGGACTATTCAGGGAGATTGCTGGTGTATTCAGGGAGTCAGGGAGATTGCTGGTTTATTCAGTGAGTGAGGGAGATCGCCGGTGTATTCAGTGAGATCGCTGGTCTGTTCAGGGAGTCAGGGAGATTGCCGGTCTATTCAGGGAGTCAGGGAGATCGCTGGACTATTCAGGGAGTCAGGGAGATTGCTGGACTGTTCAGGGAGTCAAGGAGATTGCTGGACTATTCAGGGAGTCAGGGGGATCGCTGGACTATTCAGGGAGTCAGGGAGATTGCTGGACTATTCAAGGAGTCAGGGAGATTGCTGGTCTATTCAGGAAGTCAGGGAGATTGCTGGACTATTCAGGGAGTCAGGAGGATCGCTGGACTATTCAGGGAGTCAGGGAGATTGCTGGACTATTCAGGGAGATTGCTGGACTATTCAGGGAGTCAGGGAGATTGCTGGTCTATTCAGGGAGTCAGGGAGATCGCTGGACTATTCAGGGTGTCATGGAGATCGCTGGACTATTCATGGAGTCAGGGAGATTGCTTGTCTATTCAGGGAGTCAGGGAGATTGCTGGACTATTCAGGGAGTCAGGGGGATCGCTGGACTATTCAGGGAGTCAGGGAGATTGCTGGATTATTCAGGGAGATCGCTGGACTATTAAGAGAGTCAGGGAGATCGCTGGACTATTCAGAGAGTCAGGGAGATTGCTGGTCTATTCAGGGAGTCAGGGAAATTGCTGGACTATTCAGGGAGTCAGGGGGATCGCTGGACTATTCCGAGAGTCAGGGAGATCGCTGAACTATTCAGGGAGATTGCTGGACTATTCAGGGAGTCAGGGAGATTGCTGGTCTATTCAGGGAGTCAGGGAGATCGCTGGATTATTCAGGGTGTCATGGAGATCGCTGGACTATTCAGGGAGTCAGGTAGATTGCTGGTCTATTCAGGGAGTAAGGGAGATTGCTGGACTATTCAGGGAGTCAGGGGGATCGCTGGACTATTCAGGGAGTCATGGAGATTGCTGGACTATTCAGGGAGATCGCTGGACTATTAAGAGAGTCAGGGAGATCGCTGGACTATTCAGAGAGTCAGGGAGATTGCTGGTCTATTCAGGGAGTCAGGGAGATTGCTGGACTATTCAGGGAGTCAGGGGGATCGCTGGACTATTCAGGGAGTCAGGGAGATTGCTGGACTGTTCAGGGAGATCGCTGGAATATTCAGCGAGTCAGGGAGATCGCTGGACTATTCAGGGAGTCAGGGAGATTGCTGGTCTATTCAGGGAGTCAGGGAGATTGCTGGACTATTCAGGGAGTCAGGGGGATCGCTGGACTATTCAGGGAGTCAGGGAGATTGCTGGACTATTCAGGGAGATTGCTGGTGTATTCAGGGAGTCAGTGAGATTGCTGGTCTATTCAGGGAGTGAGGGAGATCGCCGGTGTATTCAGTGATATTGCTGGTCTATTCAGGTAATCAGGGAGATCGCCGGTCTATTCAGGGAGTCAGGGAGATTGGCGGACTGTTCAGGAAGTCAGGGAGATCGCCGGACTGTTCAGGGAGTCAGGGCGATCACCGGTCTATTCAGGGAGTCAGGGAGATTGCTGGACTATTCAGGGAGTCAGGGAGATCGCCGGACTATTCAGAGAGTCAGGGAGATTGCTGGTCTATTCAGAGAGTCAGGGAGATTGCTGGACTATTCAGGGAGTCAGGGGGATCGCTGAACTATTCAGGGAGTCAGGGAGATTGCTGGACTATTCAGGGAGTCAGGGAGATTGCTGGTCTATTCAGGGAGTTAGGGAGATTGCTGAACTATTCAGCGAGTCAGGGGGATCGCTGGACTATTCAGGGCGTCAGGGAGATTGCTGGACTATTCAGGAAGATTGCTGGTGTATTCAAGGAGTGAGGGAGATCGCCGGTCTATTCAGTGAGATCGCTGGTCTATTCCGGGAGTCAGGGAGATCGCCAGTCTATTCAGGGAGTCAGGGAGATCGCCGGACTATTCAGGGAGTCAGGGAGATCGCCGGACTATTCAGGGAGATTGCTGGTCTATTCAGGGAGTCAGGGAGATTGCTGGTGTATTCAGGGAGTCAGGGAGATTGCTGTACTATTCAGGGAGTCAGGGAGATTGCTGGTCTATTCAGGGAGATTGCTGGTGTATTCAGGGTGTCAGGGAGCTTGCTGGTCTATTCAGGGAGTGAGGGAGATCGCCGGTGTATTCAGTGAGATTGCTGGTCTATTCAGGGAATCAGGGAGATCGCCAGTCTATTCAGGGAGTCAGGGAGATTGCCGGACTGTTCAGGGAGTCAGGGAGATCGCCGGACTGTTCAGGGAGTCAGGGAGATCGCCGGACTATTTAGGGAGTCAGGGAGATCGCCGGACTATTCAGGGAGTCAGGGAGATCAATGGACTATTCAGGGAGATTGCTGGTCTATTCAGGGAGTCAGGGAGATCGCCGGACTATTTAGGGAGTCAGGGAGATCAATGGACTATTCAGGGAGATTGCTGGTCTATTCAGGGAGTCAGGGAGATCGCCGGTCTATTCAGGGAGTCAGGGAGATCGCCGGACCATTCAGGGAGTCAGGGAGATCGCCGGTCTATTCAGGGAGTCAGGGAGATTGCTGGACTATTCAGGGAGTCAGGGAGATCGCCGGACTATTCAGAGAGTCAGGGAGATTGCTAGTCTATTCAGAGAGTGAGGGAGATTGCTGGACTATTCAGGGAGTCAGGGGGATCGCTGGACTATTCAGGGAGTCGGGGAGATTGCTGGACTATTCAGGGAGTCAGGGAGATTGCTGGTCTATTCAGGGAGTTAGGGAGATTGCTGGACTATTCAGGGAGTCAGGGGGATCGCTGGACTATTCAGGGCGTCAGGGAGATTGCTGGACTATTCAGGGAGTCAGGGAGATCAATGGACTATTCAGGGAGATTGCTGGTCTATTCAGGGAGTCAGGGAGATCGCCGGTCTATTCAGGGAGTCAGGGAGATCGCCGGACCATTCAGGGAGTCAGGGAGATCGCCGGTCTATTCAGGGAGTCAGGGAGATTGCTGGACTATTCAGGGAGTCAGGGAGATCGCCGGACTATTCAGAGAGTCAGGGAGATTGCTAGTCTATTCAGAGAGTGAGGGAGATTGCTGGACTATTCAGGGAGTCAGGGGGATCGCTGGACTATTCAGGGAGTCGGGGAGATTGCTGGACTATTCAGGGAGTCAGGGAGATTGCTGGTCTATTCAGGGAGTTAGGGAGATTGCTGGACTATTCAGGGAGTCAGGGGGATCGCTGGACTATTCAGGGCGTCAGGGAGATTGCTGGACTATTCAGGGAGTCAGGGAGATCAATGGACTATTCAGGGAGATTGCTGGTCTATTCAGAGAGTCAGGGAGATCGCCGGTCTATTCAGGGAGTCAGGGAGATCGCCGGACCATTCAGGGAGTCAGGGAGATCGCCGGTCTATTCAGGGAGTCAGGGAGATTGCTGGACTATTCAGGGAGTCAGGGAGATCGCCGGACTATTCAGAGAGTCAGGGAGATTGCTAGTCTATTCAGAGAGTGAGGGAGATTGCTGGACTATTCAGGGAGTCAGGGGGATCGCTGGACTATTCAGGGAGTCGGGGAGATTGCTGGACTATTCAGGGAGTCAGGGAGATTGCTGGTCTATTCAGGGAGTTAGGGAGATTGCTGGACTATTCAGGGAGTCAGGGGGATCGCTGGACTATTCAGGGCGTCAGGGAGATTGCTGGACTATTCAGGAATAAGGGAGATCAATGGACTATTCAGGGAGATTGCTGGTCTATTCAGGGAGTCAGGGAGATCGCCGGTCTATTCAGGGAGTCAGGGAGATCGCCGGACCATTCAGGGAGTCAGGGAGATCGCCGGTCTATTCAGGGAGTCAGGGAGATTGCTGGACTATTCAGGGAGTCAGGGAGATCACCGGACTATTCAGAGAGTCAGGGAGATTGCTGGTCTATTCAGAGAGTGAGGGAGATTGCTGGACTATTCAGGGAGTCAGGGGATCGCTGGACTATTCAGGGAGTCAGGGAGATTGCTGGACTATTCAGGGAGTCAGGGAGATTGCTGGTCTATTCAGGGAGTTAGGGAGATTGCTGGACTATTCAGGGAGTCAGGGGGATCGCTGGACTATTCAGGGAGTCAGGGAGATTGCTGGTCTATTCAAGGAGTTAGGGAGATCGCCGGTCTATTCAGTGAGATCGCTGGTCTATTCAGGGAGTCAGGGAGATCGCCAGTCTATTCAGGGAGTCAGGGAGATCGCCGGAATATTCAGGGAGTCAGGGAGATCGCCGGACTATTCAGGGAGATTGCTGGTCTATTCAGGGAGTCAGGGAGATTGCTGGTCTATTCAGGGAGTCAGGGAGACTGCTGTACTATTCAGGGAGTCAGGGAGATTACTGGTGTATTTAGGGAGTCAGGAAGATTGCTGGACTATTCATGGAGTCAGGGAGATTGCTGGACTATTCAGGGAATCAGGGAGATTGCCGGTCTATTCAGGGAGTCAGGGAGATCGCCAGTCTATTCAGGGAGTCAGGGAGATCACTGGTGTATTCAGGGAGTCAGGGAGATCGCCAGACTATTCAGGGAGTCAGGGAGATTGCTGGTTTATTCAGGGAGTCAGGGAGATTACTGGACTATTCAGGGAGTCAGGGGGATCGCTGGACTATTTTGGGAGTCAGGGAGATTGCTGGACTATTCAGGGAGATCGCTGGTCTATTCAGGGAGTCAGGGAGATTGCTGGACTATTCAGGGAGTCAGGGGGATCGCTGGACTATTTTGGGAGTCAGGGAGATTGCTGGACTATTCAGGGAGATCGCTGGTCTATTCAGGGAGTCAGGGAGATCGCTGGACTATTCAGAGAGTCAGGGAGATTGCTGGACTATTCAGGGAGTCAGGGGGATCGCTGGACTATTCAGGGAGTCAGGGAGATTGCTGGACTATTCAGGGAGTCAGGGAGATTGCTGGACTATTCAGGGAGTCAGGGAGATTGCTGGACTATTCAGGGAGTCAGGGAGATCGCCGGACTATTCAGGGAGATTGCTGGTCTATTCAGGGAGTCAGGGACATTGCTGATCTCTTCAGGGAGTCAGGGAGATTGCTGGACTATTCAGGGAGTCAGGGAGATTGCTGGTGTATTCAGGGAGTCAGAGATATTGCTAGACTGTTCAGGGAGTCAGGGAGATTGCTGGACTATTCAGGGAATCGGGGAGATTGCCGGTCTATTCAGGGAGTCAGGGAGATCGTCGGTCTATTCAGGGAGTCAGGGAGATTGCTGGTCTATTCAGAGAGTCAGGGAGATAGCTGGTCTTTTCAGGGAGTCAGGGAGATTACTGGTGTATTTAGGGAGTCAGGAAGATTGCTGGACTATTCATGGAGTCAGGGAGATTGCTGGACTATTCAGGGAATCAGGGAGATTGCCGGTCTATTCAGGGAGTCAGGGAGATCGCCAGTCTATTCAGGGAGTCAGGGAGATCACTGGTGTATTCAGGGAGTCAGGGAGATCGCCAGACTATTCAGGGAGTCAGGGAGATTGCTGGTTTATTCAGGGAGTCAGGGAGATTGCTGGACTATTCAGGGAGTCAGGGGGATCGCTGGACTATTTTGGGAGTCAGGGAGATTGCTGGACTATTCAGGGAGATCGCTGGTCTATTCAGGGAGTCAGGGAGATCGCTGGACTATTCAGAGAGTCAGGGAGATTGCTGGACTATTCAGGGAGTCAGGGGGATCGCTGGACTATTCAGGGAGTCAGGGAGATTGCTGGACTATTCAGGGAGTCAGGGAGATTGCTGGACTATTCAGGGAGTCAGGGAGATTGCTGGACTATTCAGGGAGTCAGGGAGATCGCCAGTCTATTCAGGGAGTCAGGGAGATTGCTGGACTATTCAGGGAGTCAGGGAGATCGCCGGACTATTCAGGGAGATTGCAGGTCTATTCAGGGAGTCAGGGACATTGCTGATCTATTCAGGGAGTCAGGGAGATTGCTGGACTATTCAGGGAGTCAGGGAGATTGCTGGTGTATTCAGGGAGTCAGAGATATTGCTAGACTGTTCAGGGAGTCAGGGAGATTGCTGGACTATTCAGGGAATCGGGGAGATTGCCGGTCTATTCAGGGAGTCAGGGAGATCGCCGGTCTATTCAGGGAGTCAGGGAGATTGCTGGTCTATTCAGAGAGTCAGGGAGATAGCTGGTCTTTTCAGGGAGTCAGGGAGATTGCTGGTGTATTCAGCGAGTCAGGGAGATTGCTGGTCTATTCAGCGAGTCAGGGAGATTGCTGGTGTATTCAGGGAGTCAGGGAGATCGCTGGTCTATTCAGGGAGTCAGGGAGATTGCTGGTCTATTCAGGGAGTCAGGGAGATTGCTGGTCTATTCAGGGAGTCAGGGAGATTGCTGATCTATTCAGGGAGTCAGGGAGATTGCTGGTCTATTGAGGGAGTCAGGGAGATCGCCTGTCTATTCAGGGAGTCAGTGAGATCGCTGGTCTATTCAGGGAGTCAGTGAGATCGCTGGTCTATTCAGGGAGTCAGGGAGATTGCTGGTCTATTCAGGGAGTCAGGGAGATTGCTGGTCTATTCAGGGAGTCAGGGAGATTGCTGGACTATTCAGGAAGTCAGGGAGATTGCTGGACTATTCAGGGAGTCAGGGAGATTGCTGGTCTATTCAGCGAGTCAGGGAGATTGCTGGTCTATTCAGCGAGTCAGGGAGATTGCTGGTCTATTCAGGGAGTCAGGGAGATTGCTGGTCTATTCAGGGAGTCAGGTAGATCGCCGGACTATTCAGGGAGTCAGGGAGATCGCCGGACTATTCAGGGAGTCAGGGAGATCGCCGGTCTATTCAGGGAGTCAGGGAGATCGCCGGACTATTCAGGGAGTCAGGGAGATCGCCGGACTATTCAGGGAGTCGGGGAGATAGCCGGACTATTCAGGGAGTCGGGGAGATCGCCGGATTATTCAGGGAGTCAGGGAGATCGCCAGACTTTTCAGGGAGTCAGGTAGATCGCTGGACTATTCAAGGAGATTGCTGGTCTATTCAGGGAGTCAGGGGGATCGCTGGACTATTCAGGGAGTCAGGGAGAATGCTGGACTATTCAGCGAGTCAGGGAGATCGCTGGACTATTCAGGGAGATTGCTGGACTATTCAGGGAGTCAGGGAGATCGCTGGACTATTCAGGGAGTCAGGGAGAAAGCTGGACTATTCAGGGAGTCAGGGAGATCGCTGGACTATTCAGGGAGTCAGGGAGATCGCTGGACTATTCAGGGAGTCAGGGAGATCGCTGGACTATTCAGGGAGTCAGGGAGATTGCTGGACTATTCAGGGAGTCAGGGAGATCCCTGGACTATTCAGGGAGATTGCTGGACTATTCAGGGAGTCAGGGAGATCGCTGGACTATTCAGGGGGATCACTGGACTATTCAGGGAGTCAGGGAGATTGCTGGACTATTCAGGGAGATCGCTGGACTATTCAGGGAGTCAGGGAGATTGCTGGACTATTCAGGGAGTCAGGGAGATTGCTGGTCTATTCAGGGAGTCAGGGAGATTGCTGGACTATTCAGGGAGTCAGGGGGATCGCTGGACTATTCAGGGAGTCAGGGAGATTGCTGGACTATTCAGGGAGACAGGGAGATTGCTGGTCTATTCAGCGAATCAGGGAGTCAGGGATATCGCCATCCTATTCAGGGAGTCAGGGAGATTGCTGGACTATTCAGGGAGTCAGGGAGATCGCTGGACTATTCAGGGAGTCAGGGAGATTGCTGGACTATTCAGGGAGTCAGGGAGATTGCTGGACTATTCAGGGAGTCAGGGTGATTGCTGGACTATTCAGGGAGTCTCCTGTGGAATGCGGGAGGGTAGGCAACCATGGACTAAGTCTCAGCTGCAGTGATTAGGTACCCGCGGGGTTAATGCTGAGCAGCACTAAATTGTCCCAGACCCCCAGCCATACTCCTGGCCACTCACTGTGCTGTCGGTTCTCTCTGTCCCCCAGCATGTGGCCACTCATAGGATTGAACTCCCGGCTGCAGCGACTCTTTGCCCAGCAGTCGGCTCCTGGCACACAGCCCCAGCCTTGCAGCACGGGGAGTCAGCTCACAGCCCTGCAGCGCTGGTTCTGGGCTCCCGGCTGCAGCGGCTCCATTGCACGTGGCCACCCCCAGCGCACCAGGGGTTAACACAACACACTGCTGTGGCCACCAGAGCGAATCCGAGCCGCAGCAGATTAAATAATACATTTTCAATAAATGTGTCACGGACCTGCCAATCTGAGAAGCACCGCCTGTGACGTCGGGGTCACTTTGGACACACGGGGTTATACCAACACCTTAGCTGCCACCAGCAGAAGTCCGATTTACCCTCAAACACACTGCAATACTTAGGAAATAAAGGGAGACGTGGGCCACACGAGGCCTTGGGTTCAAAGAATCACAGAATCAGAAACTACAAATTGTAGGTTTAATTCCAAGAATACTTCAGAGCTTTAGTTACAAAAAGTGGTACAAAGATTATTAAGAATATTTTGGTACAATCTCAAAGAAAAATAAAAGGAGATAAGAATTCCGAAGCCTAGACTTACGCACAAATCTAGAATGTGGCCGTGAGGATGACACAGAGGAGTTGATTGATCCACTTCTAGCAATCACTACATCCCATGAAGAATGGGCAGCACGGATGGTGTAGTGGTTAGCATTACTACCTCACAGCACTGAGGTCATGGGTTCCAATCCCACCATGGCCCTAACTGTGTGGAGTTTGTATATTCACTTGCGTGGGTTTCCTCTGGGTACTCTGGGTTCCTCCCACATTCCAAAAATATACTGGTAGGTTAATTGGCTCCGAGCAAAAAATTAACCCTAGCGTGAATGTGTGTGCTTGTACATGTCATAGGGAATATAGATTGTAAGCTCCACTGGGACAGGGACTGATGTGAGTGGCCAAATAGTCTGTACAGTACTGCAGTATGTGTGTGCGCTATATAAATAATGGTAATAAATAATAATAATAATAATAATAATAATCACACACACTACTGAGAGAGTGCTAGTTAGACCCTTCAGCTGCACTCACCCCCTCCCACCCATGGGATTTTTAACCGGTTCAATGCTGGATTGCTGGACTCAGGTCATAAAGTACAGCCTGGAGTTCTAAGTGACCAGTGTGTGTGAAGATGGGCGCTGACTGGTGCTAGGTTTTCATCTTGTCACTACTAGACACATTTCTGGCCTCAGGACATTGGCCCTCATTCCGAGTTGTTCGCTCGCTAGCTGCTTTTAGCAGCATTGCACACACTAAGCTGCCGCCCTCTGGGAGTGTATCTTAGCTTAGCAGAATTGCGAACGAAAGATTAGCAGAATTGCGAATAGAAATTTCTTTGCAGTTTCTGAGTAGCTCGAGACTTACTCCTACACTGTGATCAGCTCAGCCCGTTTCGTTCCTGGTTTGACGTCACAAACACACCCAGCGTTCGCCCAGACACTCCCCGTTTCTCCAGACACTCCCGCGTTTTTCCCAGAAACGCCAGCATTTTTTCGCACACACCCATAAAACGGCCTGTTTCCGCCCAGAAACACCCACTTCCTGTCAATCACACTACGATCACCAGAACGAAGAAATTTCATCGTTAAGCCGTGAGTAAAATACCAAACTTTTTTGCAAATTTACTTGGCGCAGACGCACTGCGAACATTGCGCATGCGCAGTTTGCGACTAATCGCTCCGTTGCGAAAAAAACTAACGAGCAAACAACTCGGAATGAGGGCCATAGTGGGCTGGTGAAATGCACTCGGTGATGACCTCCTGCCCCCCTGGGGTTATGTGCTCAGGAAATAACCCCTTATATCACACACAATAGGAGAAATATCATATTCTGGGATCTGATCATGTGATAGAGACAAAATGTTTTTTACGGGTGAAGTATGAGTGGCCGTCGAGCCGGATCCCGATCGCCGGCATACCGACAGCTGGGCGAGCGCAAATTAACCCCTTGCGGGCTCGCTGTGCTCGTCATGCTATTTATTCTCCCTCCAGAGGGAGAATAGTTGTCGTTATGCCGGGTGTCGGGATTGCGGCGCTGGTTTACTAAACGCCGGGATCCCAACAGGCGGCAAACTGAATGCCACCCGTGTTTTACAAATTGATGAAATTGATGTCTAGTGCCAATATGGCATTAAAGACGGCGCCGCAGCACGGGGGGGTTAACCCTCTCAGTGCCGCAGCCAGCATTAAACATGAAAGTCGGGGGAAGGGGGGAGGGTCTCCTGCACCTCCCCCCCCTTATTGTACTACACAATCAGCTCCCTGGATGTGTTTGGTGTATAAACCTGCGACATAATTTATTCAATTGCACAAAACGCGTTTTTATCACAGCTCCTTTCACATGTTTATCGCCATGTTTTGTTATAGGACCTCCAGGCCTACCTGGTCCTCCAGGGCCTCTAGGTAAAACCGGCCCACCAGGACCCCAAGGACCAGCTGGACCACCAGGGAGAAATGGAGGTCCCGGAAAAGAAGGACCTGTTGGACCTCCCGGTAAGACAAAAATATAAATATATGGGTGTGGTAAAAAGTGGGTGTTATTATACCACAGACAGGGTCAGGATACAGCGTGTGTGATAGTGGGGGATATTATACCATGGACAGGGTCAGGATACAGCGTGTGTGATAGTGGGGGGAGGATATTATACCATGGACAGGGTCAGGATACAGTGTGTGTGATAGTGGGAGGATATTATACCATGGACAGGGTCAGGATACAGTGTGTGTGATAGTGGGGGGAGGATATTATACCATGGACAGGGTCAGGATACAGTGTGTGTGATAGTGGGAGGATATTATACCATGGACAGGGTCAGGATACAGTGTGTGTGATAGTGGGGGAGGATATTATACCATGGACAGGGTCAGGATACAGTGTGTGTGATAGTGGGGATGATATTATACCATGGACAGGGTCAGGATACAGCGTGTGTGATAGTGGGAGGATATTATACCATGGACAGGGTCAGGATACAGCGTGTGTGATAGTGGGGAGGATATTATACCATGGACAGGGTCAGGATACAGTGTGTGTGATAGTGGGAGGATATTATACCATGGACAGGGTCAGGATACAGCGTGTGTGATAGTGGGGGGGATATTATACCATGGACAGGGTCAGGATACAGTGTGTGTGATAGTGGGGGAGGATATTATACCATGGACAGGGTCAGGATACAGTGTGTGTGATAGTGGGGAGGATATTATACCATGGACAGGGTCAGGATACAGAGTGTGTGATAGTGGGGAGGATATTATACCATGGACAGGGTCAGGATACAGTGTGTGTGATAGTGGGGAGGATATTATACCATGGACAGGGTCAGGATACAGTGTGTGTGATAGTGGGGGGGAGGATATTATACCATGGACAGGGTCAGGATACAGTGTGTGTGATAGTGGGAGGATATTATACCATGGACAGGGTCAGGATACAGCGTGTGTGATAGTGGGGGGATATTATACCATGGACAGGGTCAGGATACAGTGTGTGTGATAGTGGAGGATATTATACCATGGACAGGGTCAGGATACAGTGTGTGTGATAGTGGAGGATATTATACCATGGACAGGGTCAGGATACAGCGTGTGTGATAGTGGGGAGGATATTATACCATGGACAGGGTCAGGATACAGTGTGTGTGATAGTGGGGAGGATATTATACCATGGACAGGGTCAGGATACAGTGTGTGTGATAGTGGGGGGGAGGATATTATACCATGGACAGGGTCAGGATACAGTGTGTGTGATAGTGGGGAGGATATTATACCATGGACAGGGTCAGGATACAGTGTGTGTGATAGTGGGGGAGGATATTATACCATGGACAGGGTCAGGATACAGTGTGTGTGATAGTGGGGGGAGGATATTATACCATGGACAGGGTCAGGATACAGTGTGTGTGATAGTGGGAGGATATTATACCATGGACAGGGTCAGGATACAGTGTGTGTGATAGTGGGGGGATATTATACCATGGACAGGGTCAGGATACAGCGTGTGTGATAGTGGGGGGTGGATATTATACCATGGACAGGGTCAGGATACAGCGTGTGTGATAGTGGAGGATATTATACCATGGACAGGGTCAGGATACAGTGTGTGTGATAGTGGGGGGAGGATATTATACCATGGACAGGGTCAGGATACAGTGTGTGTGATAGTGGGAGGATATTATACCATGGACAGGGTCAGGATACAGTGTGTGTGATAGTGGGAGGATATTATACCATGGACAGGGTCAGGATACAGTGTGTGTGATAGTGGGAGGATATTATACCATGGACAGGGTCAGGATACAGTGTGTGTGATAGTGGAGGATATTATACCATGGACAGGGTCAGGGTACAGTGTGTGTGATAGTGGGAGGATATTATACCATGGACAGGGTCAGGATACAGCGTGTGTGATAGTGGGAGGATATTATACCATGGACAGGGTCAGGATACAGTGTGTGTGATAGTGGGGAGGATATTATACCATGGACAGGGTCAGGATACAGTGTGTGTGATAGTGGGAGGATATTATACCATGGACAGGGTCAGGATACAGTGTGTGTGATAGTGGAGGATATTATACCATGGACAGGGTCAGGGTACAGTGTGTGTGATAGTGGGAGGATATTATACCATGGACAGGGTCAGGATACAGCGTGTGTGATAGTGGGAGGATATTATACCATGGACAGGGTCAGGATACAGTGTGTGTGATAGTGGGGAGGATATTATACCATGGACAGGGTCAGGATACAGTGTGTGTGATAGTGGGAGGATATTATACCATGGACAGGGTCAGGATACAGTGTGTGTGATAGTGGGGGAGGATATTATACCATGGACAGGGTCAGGATACAGCGTGTGTGATAGTAGGAGGATATTATACCATGGACAGGGTCAGGATACAGCGTGTGTGATAGTGGGGGGAGGATATTATACCATGGACAGGCTCAGGATACAGCGTGTGTGATAGTGGGGGGAGGATATTATACCATGGACAGGGTCAGGATACAGCGTGTGTGATAGTGGGGGGAGGATATTATACCATGGACAGGGTCAGGATACAGTGTGTGTGATAGTGGGGGGAGAATATTATACCATGGACAGGGTCAGGATACAGTGTGTGTGATAGTGGGGGGAGGATATTATACCATGGACAGGGTCAGGATACAGTGTGTGTGATAGTGGGGAGGATATTATACCATGGACAGGGTCAGGATACAGTGTGTGTGATAGTGGGGGGAGGATATTATACCATGGACAGGGTCAGGATACAGTGTGTGTGATAGTGGGGAGGATATTATACCATGGACAGGGTCAGGATACAGTGTGTGTGATAGTGGGGGAGGATATTATACCATGGACAGGGTCAGGATACAGTGTGTGTGATAGTGGGGGAGGATATTATACCATGGACAGGGTCAGGATACAGTGTGTGTGATAGTGGGGGAGGATATTGTACCATGGACAGGGTCAGGATACAGCGTGTGTGATAGTGGGAGGATATTATACCATGGACAGGGTCAGGATACAGCGTGTGTGATAGTGGGAGGATATTATACCATGGACAGGGTCAGGATACAGTGTGTGTGATAGTGGGGAGGATATTATACCATGGACAGGGTCAGGATACAGTGTGTGTGATAGTGGGGAGGATATTATACCATGGACAGGGTCAGGATACAGCGTGTGTGATAGTGGGAGGATATTATACCATGGACAGGGTCAGGATACAGTGTGTGTGATAGTGGGAGGATATTATACCATGGACAGGGTCAGGATACAGCATGTGTGATAGTGGGGAGGATATTATACCATGGACAGGGTCAGGATACAGCGTGTGTGATAGTGGGAGGATATTATACCATGGACAGGGTCAGGATACAGTGTGTGTGATAGTGGGGGGAGGATATTATACCATGGACAGGGTCAGGATACAGCGTGTGTGATAGTGGGAGGATATTATACCATGGACAGGGTCAGGATACAGCGTGTATGATAGTGGGAGGATATTATACCATGGACAGGGTCTGGATACAGTGTGTGTGATAGTGGGGAGGATATTATACCATGGACAGGGTCAGGATACAGCGTGTGTGATAGTGGGAGGATATTATACCATGGACAGGGTCAGGATACAGTGTGTGTGATAGTGGGAGGATATTATACCATGGACAGGGTCAGGATACAGCGTGTGTGATAGTGGGGAGGATATTATACCATGGACAGGGTCAGGATACAGTGTGTGTGATAGTGGGAGGATATTATACCATGGACAGGGTCAGGATACAGTGTGTGTGATAGTGGGAGGATATTATGCCATGGACAGGGTCAGGATACAGTGTGTGTGATAGTGGGAGGATATTATACCATGGACAGGGTCAGGATACAGTGTGTGTGATAGTGGGGGGAGGATATTATACCATGGACAGGGTCAGGATACAGCGTGTGTGATAGTGGGAGGATATTATACCATGGACAGGGTCAGGATACAGTGTGTGTGATAGTGGGAGGATATTATACCATGGACAGGGTCAGGATACAGTGTGTGTGATAGTGGGAGGATATTATGCCATGGACAGGGTCAGGATACAGTGTGTGTGATAGTGGGAGGATATTATACCATGGACAGGGTCAGGATACAGTGTGTGTGATAGTGGGGGGAGGATATTATACCATGGACAGGGTCAGGATACAGCGTGTGTGATAGTGGGGAGGATATTATACCATGGACAGGGTCAGGATACAGCGTGTGTGATAGTAGGAGGATATTATACCATGGACAGGGTCAGGATACAGCGTGTGTGATAGTGGGGGGAGGATATTATACCATGGACAGGGTCAGGATACAGTGTGTGTGATAGTGGGGGGGATATTATACCATGGACAGGGTCAGGATACAGTGTGTGTGATAGTGGGGAGGATATTATACCATGGACAGGGTCAGGATACAGCGTGTGTGATAGTGGGGAGGATATTATACCATGGACAGGGTCAGGATACAGCGTGTGTGATAGTGGGGGGATATTATACCATGGACAGGGTCAGGATACAGCGTGTGTGATAGTGGGAGGATATTATACCATGGACAAGGTCAGGATACAGCGTGTGTGATAGTGGGGAGGATATTATACCATGGACATGGTCAGGATACAGTGTGTGTGATAGTGGGGGAGGATATTATACCATGGACAGGGTCAGGATACAGTGTGTGTGATAGTGGGAGGATATTATACCATGGACAGGGTCAGGATACAGCGTGTGTGATAGTGGGGGAGGATATTATACCATGGACAGGGTCAGGATACAGTGTGTGTGATAGTGGGGAGGATATTATACCATGGACAGGGTCAGGATACAGTGTGTGTGATAGTGGGGGGAGGATATTATACCATGGACAGGGTCAGGATACAGTGTGTGTGATAGTGGGGGAGGATATTATACCATGGACAGGATCAGGATACAGCGTGTGTGATAGTGGGGAGGATATTATACCATGGACAGGGTCAGGATACAGCGTGTGTGATAGTGGGGAGGATATTATACCATGGACAGGGTCAGGATACAGTGTGTGTGATAGTGGGAGGATATTATACCATGGACAGGGTCAGGATACAGCGTGTGTGATAGTGGGAGGATATTATACCATGGACAGGGTCAGGATACAGCGTGTGTGATAGTGGGAGGATATTATACCATGGACAGGGTCAGGATACAGTGTGTGTGATAGTGGGAGGATATTATACCATGGACAGGGTCAGGATACAGCGTGTGTGATAGTGGGAGGATATTATAACATGGACAGGGTCAGGATACAGCGTGTGTGATAGTGGGAGGATATTATACCATGGACAGGGTCAGGATACAGTGTGTGTGATAGTGGAGGATATTATACCATGGACAGGGTCAGGATACAGTGTGTGTGATAGTGGGAGGATATTATACCATGGACAGGGTCAGGATACAGCGTGTGTGATAGTGGGGGGAGGATATTATACCATGGACAGGGTCAGGATACAGTGTGTGTGATAGTGGGGAGGATATTATACCATGGACAGGGTCAGGATACAGCGTGTGTGATAGTGGGGGGAGGATATTATACCATGGACAGGGTCAGGATACAGTGTGTGTGATAGTGGGGGAGGATATTATACCATGGACAGGGTCAGGATACAGCGTGTGTGATAGTGGGAGGATATTATACCATGGACAGGGTCAGGATACAGCGTGTGTGATAGTGGGGAGGATATTATACCATGGACAGGGTCAGGATACAGTGCGTGTGATAGTGGGGGGATATTATACCATGGACAGGGTCAGGATACAGCGTGTGTGATAGTGGGGGAGGATATTATACCATGGACAGGGTCAGGATACAGCGTGTGTGATAGTGGGGGGAGGATATTATACCATGGACAGGGTCAGGATACAGCGTGTGTGATAGTGGGAGGATATTATACCATGGACAGGGTCAGGATACAGTGTGTGTGATAGTGGGGAGGATATTATACCATGGACAGGGTCAGGATACAGTGTGTGTGATAGTGGGGGAGGATATTATACCATGGACAGGGTCAGGATACAGCGTGTGTGATAATGGTGGGAGGATATTATACCATGGACAGGGTCAGGATACAGTGTGTGTGATAGTGGGAGGATATTATACCATGGACAGGGTCAGGATACAGTGTGTGTGATAGTGGGGAGGATATTATGCCATGGACAGGGTCAGGATACAGCGTGTGTGATAGTGGGAGGATATTATACCATGGACAGGGTCAGGATACAGTGTGTGTGATAGTGGGGGAGGATATTATACCATGGACAGGGTCAGGATACAGCGTGTGTGATAGTGGGAGGATATTATACCATGGACAGGGTCAGGATACAGCGTGTGTGATAGTGGGGGGGATATTATACCATGGACAGGGTCAGGATACAGTGTGTGTGATAGTGGGGAGGATATTATACCATGGACAGGGTCAGGATACAGTGTGTGTGATAGTGGGGAGGATATTATGCCATGGACAGGGTCAGGATACAGCGTGTGTGATAGTGGGAGGATATTATACCATGGACAGGGTCAGGATACAGTGTGTGTGATAGTGGGGAGGATATTATACCATGGACAGGGTCAGGATACAGTGTGTGTGATAGTGGGAGGATATTATACCATGGACAGGGTCAGGATACAGTGTGTGTGATAGTGGGGGGAGGATATTATACCATGGACAGGGTCAGGATACAGTGTGTGTGATAGTGGGGGAGGATATTATACCATGGACAGGGTCAGGATACAGTGTGTGTGATAGTGGGGGGATATTATACCATGGACAGGGTCAGGATACAGTGTGTGTGATAGTGGGAGGATATTATACCATGGACAGGGTCAGGATACAGTGTGTGTGATAGTGGGAGGATATTATACCATGGACAGGGTCAGGATACAGTGTGTGTGATAGTGGGGGAGGATATTATACCATGGACAGGGTCAGGATACAGTGTGTGTGATAGTGGGGAGGATATTATACCATGGACAGGGTCAGGATACAGAGTGTGTGATAGTGGGGAGGATATTATACCATGGACAGGGTCAGGATACAGTGTGTGTGATAGTGGGGAGGATATTATACCATGGACAGGGTCAGGATACAGTGTGTGTGATAGTGGGGGGGAGGATATTATACCATGGACAGGGTCAGGATACAGTGTGTGTGATAGTGGGGAGGATATTATACCATGGACAGGGTCAGGATACAGCGTGTGTGATAGTGGGGGGATATTATACCATGGACAGGGTCAGGATACAGTGTGTGTGATAGTGGAGGATATTATACCATGGACAGGGTCAGGATACAGTGTGTGTGATAGTGGAGGATATTATACCATGGACAGGGTCAGGATACAGCTGTGTGTGATAGTGGGGAGGATATTATACCATGGACAGGGTCAGGATACAGTGTGTGTGATAGTGGGGAGGATATTATACCATGGACAGGGTCAGGATACAGTGTGTGTGATAGTGGGGGGAGGATATTATACCATGGACAGGGTCAGGATACAGTGTGTGTGATAGTGGGGAGGATATTATACCATGGACAGGGTCAGGATACAGTGTGTGTGATAGTGGGGAGGATATTATACCATGGACAGGGTCAGGATACAGTGTGTGTGATAGTGGGGGAGGATATTATACCATGGACAGGGTCAGGATACAGTGTGTGTGATAGTGGGGGGAGGATATTATACCATGGACAGGGTCAGGATACAGTGTGTGTGATAGTGGGAGGATATTATACCATGGACAGGGTCAGGATACAGTGTGTGTGATAGTGGGGGGATATTATACCATGGACAGGGTCAGGATACAGCGTGTGTGATAGTGGGGGGTGGATATTATACCATGGACAGGGTCAGGATACAGCGTGTGTGATAGTGGAGGATATTATACCATGGACAGGGTCAGGATACAGTGTGTGTGATAGTGGGGGAGGATATTATACCATGGACAGGGTCAGGATACAGTGTGTGTGATAGTGGGAGGATATTATACCATGGACAGGGTCAGGATACAGTGTGTGTGATAGTGGGAGGATATTATACCATGGACAGGGTCAGGATACAGTGTGTGTGATAGTGGGAGGATATTATACCATGGACAGGGTCAGGATACAGTGTGTGTGATAGTGGAGGATATTATACCATGGACAGGGTCAGGGTACAGTGTGTGTGATAGTGGGAGGATATTATACCATGGACAGGGTCAGGATACAGCGTGTGTGATAGTGGGAGGATATTATACCATGGACAGGGTCAGGATACAGTGTGTGTGATAGTGGGGAGGATATTATACCATGGACAGGGTCAGGATACAGTGTGTGTGATAGTGGGAGGATATTATACCATGGACAGGGTCAGGATACAGTGTGTGTGATAGTGGAGGATATTATACCATGGACAGGGTCAGGGTACAGTGTGTGTGATAGTGGGAGGATATTATACCATGGACAGGGTCAGGATACAGCGTGTGTGATAGTGGGAGGATATTATACCATGGACAGGGTCAGGATACAGTGTGTGTGATAGTGGGGAGGATATTATACCATGGACAGGGTCAGGATACAGTGTGTGTGATAGTGGGAGGATATTATACCATGGACAGGGTCAGGATACAGTGTGTGTGATAGTGGGGAGGATATTATACCATGGACAGGGTCAGGATACAGCGTGTGTGATAGTAGGAGGATATTATACCATGGACAGGGTCAGGATACAGCGTGTGTGATAGTGGGGGGAGGATATTATACCATGGACAGGCTCAGGATACAGCGTGTGTGATAGTGGGGGGAGGATATTATACCATGGACAGGGTCAGGATACAGCGTGTGTGATAGTGGGGGAGGATATTATACCATGGACAGGGTCAGGATACAGTGTGTGTGATAGTGGGGGGAGAATATTATACCATGGACAGGGTCAGGATACAGTGTGTGTGATAGTGGGGGGAGGATATTATACCATGGACAGGGTCAGGATACAGTGTGTGTGATAGTGGGGAGGATATTATACCATGGACAGGGTCAGGATACAGTGTGTGTGATAGTGGGGGGAGGATATTATACCATGGACAGGGTCAGGATACAGTGTGTGTGATAGTGGGGAGGATATTATACCATGGACAGGGTCAGGATACAGTGTGTGTGATAGTGGGGGAGGATATTATACCATGGACAGGGTCAGGATACAGTGTGTGTGATAGTGGGGAGGATATTATACCATGGACAGGGTCAGGATACAGTGTGTGTGATAGTGGGGGAGGATATTGTACCATGGACAGGGTCAGGATACAGCGTGTGTGATAGTGGGAGGATATTATACCATGGACAGGGTCAGGATACAGCGTGTGTGATAGTGGGAGGATATTATACCATGGACAGGGTCAGGATACAGTGTGTGTGATAGTGGGGAGGATATTATACCATGGACAGGGTCAGGATACAGTGTGTGTGATAGTGGGGAGGATATTATACCATGGACAGGGTCAGGATACAGCGTGTGTGATAGTGGGAGGATATTATACCATGGACAGGGTCAGGATACAGTGTGTGTGATAGTGGGAGGATATTATACCATGGACAGGGTCAGGATACAGCATGTGTGATAGTGGGGAGGATATTATACCATGGACAGGGTCAGGATACAGCGTGTGTGATAGTGGGAGGATATTATACCATGGACAGGGTCAGGATACAGTGTGTGTGATAGTGGGGGGAGGATATTATACCATGGACAGGGTCAGGATACAGCGTGTGTGATAGTGGGAGGATATTATACCATGGACAGGCTCAGGATACAGCGTGTATGATAGTGGGAGGATATTATACCATGGACAGGGTCTGGATACAGTGTGTGTGATAGTGGGGAGGATATTATACCATGGACAGGGTCAGGATACAGCGTGTGTGATAGTGGGAGGATATTATACCATGGACAGGGTCAGGATACAGTGTGTGTGATAGTGGGAGGATATTATACCATGGACAGGGTCAGGATACAGCGTGTGTGATAGTGGGAGGATATTATACCATGGACAGGGTCAGGATACAGTGTGTGTGATAGTGGGAGGATATTATGCCATGGACAGGGTCAGGATACAGTGTGTGTGATAGTGGGAGGATATTATACCATGGACAGGGTCAGGATACAGTGTGTGTGATAGTGGGGGGAGGATATTATACCATGGACAGGGTCAGGATACAGCGTGTGTGATAGTGGGGAGGATATTATACCATGGACAGGGTCAGGATACAGCGTGTGTGATAGTAGGAGGATATTATACCATGGACAGGGTCAGGATACAGCGTGTGTGATAGTGGGGGGAGGATATTATACCATGGACAGGGTCAGGATACAGTGTGTGTGATAGTGGGGGGGATATTATACCATGGACAGGGTCAGGATACAGTGTGTGTGATAGTGGGGAGGATATTATACCATGGACAGGGTCAGGATACAGCGTGTGTGATAGTGGGGAGGATATTATACCATGGACAGGGTCAGGATACAGCGTGTGTGATAGTGGGGGGATATTATACCATGGACAGGGTCAGGATACAGCGTGTGTGATAGTGGGAGGATATTATACCATGGACAAGGTCAGGATACAGCGTGTGTGATAGTGGGGAGGATATTATACCATGGACATGGTCAGGATACAGTGTGTGTGATAGTGGGGGAGGATATTATACCATGGACAGGGTCAGGATACAGTGTGTGTGATAGTGGGAGGATATTATACCATGGACAGGGTCAGGATACAGCGTGTGTGATAGTGGGGGAGGATATTATACCATGGACAGGGTCAGGATACAGTGTGTGTGATAGTGGGGAGGATATTATACCATGGACAGGGTCAGGATACAGTGTGTGTGATAGTGGGGGGAGGATATTATACCATGGACAGGGTCAGGATACAGTGTGTGTGATAGTGGGGAGGATATTATACCATGGACAGGGATCAGGATACAGCGTGTGTGATAGTGGGGAGGATATTATACCATGGACAGGGTCAGGATACAGCGTGTGTGATAGTGGGGAGGATATTATACCATGGACAGGGTCAGGATACAGTGTGTGTGATAGTGGGAGGATATTATACCATGGACAGGGTCAGGATACAGTGTGTGTGATAGTGGGAGGAGGATATTATACCATGGACAGGGTCAGGATACAGTGTGTGTGATAGTGGGAGGATATTATACCATGGACAGGGTCAGGATACAGCGTGTGTGATAGTGGGAGGATATTATACCATGGACAGGGTCAGGATACAGCGTGTGTGATAGTGGGAGGATATTATACCATGGACAGGGTCAGGATACAGTGTGTGTGATAGTGGGAGGATATTATACCATGGACAGGGTCAGGATACAGCGTGTGTGATAGTGGGAGGATATTATAACATGGACAGGGTCAGGATACAGCGTGTGTGATAGTGGGAGGATATTATACCATGGACAGGGTCAGGATACAGTGTGTGTGATAGTGGGAGGATATTATACCATGGACAGGGTCAGGATACAGTGTGTGTGATAGTGGGAGGATATTATACCATGGACAGGGTCAGGATACAGCGTGTGTGATAGTGGGGGGAGGATATTATACCATGGACAGGGTCAGGATACAGTGTGTGTGATAGTGGGGAGGATATTATACCATGGACAGGGTCAGGATACAGCGTGTGTGATAGTGGGGGGAGGATATTATACCATGGACAGGGTCAGGATACAGTGTGTGTGATAGTGGGGGAGGATATTATACCATGGACAGGGTCAGGATACAGCGTGTGTGATAGTGGGAGGATATTATACCATGGACAGGGTCAGGATACAGCGTGTGTGATAGTGGGGAGGATATTATACCATGGACAGGGTCAGGATACAGTGCGTGTGATAGTGGGGGGATATTATACCATGGACAGGGTCAGGATACAGCGTGTGTGATAGTGGGGGGAGGATATTATACCATGGACAGGGTCAGGATACAGCGTGTGTGATAGTGGGGGAGGATATTATACCATGGACAGGGTCAGGATACAGCGTGTGTGATAGTGGGGAGGATATTATACCATGGACAGGGTCAGGATACAGTGTGTGTGATAGTGGGAGGATATTATACCATGGACAGGGTCAGGATACAGTGTGTGTGATAGTGGGGGAGGATATTATACCATGGACAGGGTCAGGATACAGCGTGTGTGATAGTGGGGGAGGATATTATACCATGGACAGGGTCAGGATACAGTGTGTGTGATAGTGGGAGGATATTATACCATGGACAGGGTCAGGATACAGTGTGTGTGATAGTGGGGAGGATATTATGCCATGGACAGGGTCAGGATACAGCTGTGTGTGATAGTGGGAGGATATTATACCATGGACAGGGTCAGGATACAGTGTGTGTGATAGTGGGGGAGGATATTATACCATGGACAGGGTCAGGATACAGTGTGTGTGATAGTGGGGGAGGATATTATACCATGGACAGGGTCAGGATACAGTGTGTGTGATAGTGGGAGGATATTATACCATGGACAGGGTCAGGATACAGTGCTGTGTGATAGTGGGGGAGGATATTATACCATGGACAGGGTCAGGATACAGTGTGTGTGATAGTGGGGGGATATTATACCATGGACAGGGTCAGGATACAGTGTGTGTGATAGTGGGGAGGATATTATACCATGGACAGGGTCAGGATACAGTGTGTGTGATAGTGGGGGGGATATTATACCATGGACAGGGTCAGGATACAGTGTGTGTGATAGTGGGAGGATATTATACCATGGACAGGGTCAGGATACAGTGTGTGTGATAGTGGGAGGATATTATACCATGGACAGGGTCAGGATACAGTGTGTGTGATAGTGGGGGGAGGATATTATACCATGGACAGGGTCAGGATACAGTGTGTGTGATAGTGGGAGGATATTATACCATGGACAGGGTCAGGATACAGTGTGTGTGATAGTGGGGGAGGATATTATACCATGGACAGGGTCAGGATACAGTGTGTGTGATAGTGGGGGAGGATATTATACCATGGACAGGGTCAGGATACAGAGTGTGTGATAGTGGGGAGGATATTATACCATGGACAGGGTCAGGATACAGTGTGTGTGATAGTGGGAGGATATTATACCATGGACAGGGTCAGGATACAGTGTGTGTGATAGTGGGGAGGATATTATACCATGGACAGGGTCAGGATACAGTGTGTGTGATAGTGGGGAGGATATTATACCATGGACAGGGTCAGGATACAGTGTGTGTGATAGTGGGAGGATATTATACCATGGACAGGGTCAGGATACAGTGTGTGTGATAGTGGGAGGATATTATACCATGGACAGGGTCAGGATACAGTGTGTGTGATAGTGGGAGGATATTATACCATGGACAGGGTCAGGATACAGTGTGTGTGATAGTGGGGAGGATATTATACCATGGACAGGGTCAGGATACAGTGTGTGTGATAGTGGGGAGGATATTATACCATGGACAGGGTCAGGATACAGTGTGTGTGATAGTGGGAGGATATTATACCATGGACAGGGTCAGGATACAGTGTGTGTGATAGTGGGGAGGATATTATACCATGGACAGGGTCAGGATACAGTGTGTGTGATAGTGGGGAGGATATTATACCATGGACAGGGTCAGGATACAGTGTGTGTGATAGTGGGGAGGATATTATACCATGGACAGGGTCAGGATACAGTGTGTGTGATAGTGGGAGGATATTATACCATGGACAGGGTCAGGATACAGTGTGTGTGATAGTGGGGGAGGATATTATACCATGGACAGGGTCAGGATACAGTGTGTGTGATAGTGGGAGGATATTATACCATGGACAGGGTCAGGATACAGCGTGTGTGATAGTGGGAGGATATTATACCATGGACAGGGTCAGGATACAGTGTGTGTGATAGTGGGGGAGGATATTATACCATGGACAGGGTCAGGATACAGCGTGTGTGATAGTGGGGAGGATATTATACCATGGACAGGGTCAGGATACAGTGTGTGTGATAGTGGGAGGATATTATACCATGGACAGGGTCAGGATACAGTGTGTGTGATAGTGGGAGGATATTATACCATGGACAGGGTCAGGATACAGTGTGTGTGATAGTGGGGAGGATATTATACCATGGACAGGGTCAGGATACAGTGTGTGTGATAGTGGGGAGGATATTATACCATGGACAGGGTCAGGATACAGTGTGTGTGATAGTGGGGAGGATATTATACCATGGACAGGGTCAGGATACAGTGTGTGTGATAGTGGGAGGATATTATACCATGGACAGGGTCAGGATACAGTGTGTGTGATAGTGGGGGAGGATATTATACCATGGACAGGGTCAGGATACAGTGTGTGTGATAGTGGGAGGATATTATACCATGGACAGGGTCAGGATACAGAGTGTGTGATAGTGGGAGGATATTATACCATGGACAGGGTCAGGATACAGCGTGTGTGATAGTGGGGAGGATATTATACCATGGACAGGGTCAGGATACAGTGTGTGTGATAGTGGGAGGATATTATACCATGGACAGGGTCAGGATACAGTCGTGTGTGATAGTGGGGAGGATATTATACCATGGACAGGGTCAGGATACAGTGTGTGTGATAGTGGGGGGAGGATATTATACCATGGACAGGGTCAGGATACAGTGTGTGTGATAGTGGGGAGGATATTATACCATGGACAGGGTCAGGATACAGTGTGTGTGATAGTGGGAGGATATTATACCATGGGACAGGGTCAGGATACAGTGTGTGTGATAGTGGGGAGGATATTATACCATGGACAGGGTCAGGATACAGTGTGTGTGATAGTGGGGAGGATATTATACCATGGACAGGGTCAGTGATACAGTGTGTGTGATAGTGGGGAGGATATTATACCATGGACAGGGTCAGGATACAGTGTGTGTGATAGGTGGGGTAGGATATTATACCATGGACAGGGTC
>NC_086447.1:5233030-5346832 GCF_028390025.1 Pseudophryne corroboree | reverse complement strand
CCTCACTGCTCCTCTCCCGCTCTCTGTCCTGTACACCTGTATTACTGTCCTCCCATCCCCTCACTGCTCCTCTCCCGCTCTCTGTCCTGTACACCTGTATTACTGTTCCCCCATCCCCTCACTGCTCCTCTCCCGCTCTCTGTCCTTTTACACCTGTATCACTGTCCTCCCCCCCCCCCCCCCCCCCGTCCCCTCACTGCTCCTCTCCCGCTCTCTGTCCTGTACACCTGTATTACTGTCCTCCCCCCCCCCCCGTCCCTCACTGCTCCTCTCCCGCTCTCTGTCCTGTACAACTGTATTACTGTCCTCCCATCCCCTCACTGCTCCTCTCCCGCTCTCTGTCCTGTACACCTGTATTACTGTCCTCCCATCCCCTCACTGCTCCTCTCCCGCTCTCTGTCCTTTTACACCTGTATCACTGTCCTCCCATCCCCTCACTGCTCCTCTCCCGCTCTCTGTCCTGTACACCTGTATTACTACCCCCCCTCCCCTCACTGCTCCTCTCCCGCTCTCTGTCCTTTTACACCTGTATTACTGTCCTCCCATCCACTCACTGCTCCTCTCCCGCTCTCTGTCCTGTACACCTGTATCACTGTCCTCCCCCCTCCCCCCCCCCGTCCCCTCACTGCTCCTCTCCCGCTCTCTGTCCTTTTACACCTGTATCACTGTCCTCCCATCCCCTCACTGCTCCTCTCCCGCTCTCTGTCCTGTACACCTGTATTACTGTCCTCCCATCCCCTCACTGCTCCTCTCCCGCTCTCTGTCCTGTACACCTGTATTACTGTTCCCCCATCCCCTCGCTGCTCCTCTCCCGCTCTCTGTCCTTTTACACCTGTATCACTGTCCTCCCATCCCCTCACTGCTCCTCTCCCGCTCTCTGTCCTGTACACCTGTATTACTGTCCTCCCATCCCCTCACTGCTCCTCTCCCGCTCTCTGTCCTGTACACCTGTATTACTGTTCCCCCATCCCCTCGCTGCTCCTCTCCCGCTCTCTGTCCTTTTACACCTGTATCACTGTCCTCCCATCCCCTCACTGCTCCTCTCCCGCTCTCTGTCCTGTACACCTGTATTACTGTCCTCCCATCCCCTCACTGCTCCTCTCCCGCTCTCTGTCCTGTACACCTGTATTACTACCCCCCCTCCCCTCACTGCTCCTCTCCCGCTCTCTGTCCTGTACACCTGTATTACTCTCTCTCCCCCCCCCGTCCCCTCACTGCTCCTCTCCCGCTCTCTGTCCTGTACACCTGTACTACTGTCTCCCCCCCCCCCCCCCTCACTGCTCCTCTCCCGCTCTCTGTCCTGTACACCTGTACTACTGTCTCCCCCCCCCCCCCCCCCGTCCCCTCGCTGCTCCTCTCCCGCTCTCTGTCCTGTACACCTGTACTACTGTCCCCCCCCCCCCCCCCCGTCCCCTCACTGCTCCTCTCCCGCTCTCTGTACTGTACACCTATATTACTGTCCTCCCATCCCCTCACTGCTCCTCTCCCGCTCTCTGTCCTGTACACCTATATTACTGTCCCCCCATCCCCTCACTGCTCCTCTCCCGCTCTCTGTCCTGTACACCTGTATTACTGTTCCCCCATCCCCTCACTGCTCCTCTCCCGCTCTCTGTCCTGTACACCTGTATTACTGTCCTCCCATCCCCTCACTGCTCCTCTCCCGCTCTCTGTCCTGTACACCTGTATTACTGTTCCCCCATCCCCTCGCTGCTCCTCTCCCGCTCTCTGTCCTTTTACACCTGTATCACTGTCCTCCCATCCCCTCACTGCTCCTCTCCCGCTCTCTGTCCTTTTACACCTGTATCACTGTCCTCCCATCCCCTCACTGCTCCTCTCCCGCTCTCTGTCCTGTACACCTGTATTACTGTCCTCCCATCCCCTCACTGTTCCTCTCCCGCTCTCTGTCCTGTACACCTGTATTACTGTTCCCCCATCCCCTCACTGCTCCTCTCCCGCTCTCTGTCCTTTTACACCTGTATCACTGTCCTCCCATCCCCTCACTGCTCCTCTCCCGCTCTCTGTCCTGTACACCTGTATTACTGTCCTCCCATCCCCTCACTGCTCCTCTCCCGCTCTCTGTCCTGTACACCTGTATTACTGTTCCCCCATCCCCTCGCTGCTCCTCTCCCGCTCTCTGTCCTTTTACACCTGTATTACTGTCCTCCCATCCCCTCACTGCTCCTCTCCCGCTCTCTGTCCTTTTACACCTGTATCACTGTCCTCCCATCCCCTCACTGCTCCTCTCCCGCTCTCTGTCCTGTACACCTGTATTACTGTCCTCCCATCCCCTCACTGCTCCTCTCCCGCTCTCTGTCCTGTACACCTGTATTACTGTCCTCCCATCCCCTCACTGCTCCTCTCCCGCTCTCTGTCCTGTACACCTGTATTACTGTCCTCCCATCCCCTCACTGCTCCTCTCCCGCTCTCTGTCCTGTACACCTGTATTACTGCCCCCCCCCCCCCCCCTCACTGCTCCTCTCCCGCTCTCTGTCCTGTACACCTGTATTACTGTTCCCCCATCCCCTCACTGCTCCTCTCCTGCTCTCTGTCCTGTACACCTGTATTACTGTCCCCCCATCCCCTCACTGCTCCTCTCCGCTCTCTGTCCTGTACACCTGTATTACTGCCCCCCCATCCCCTCACTGCTCCTCTCCCGCTCTCTGTCCTGTACACCTGTATTACTACCCCCCCTCCCCTCACTGCTCCTCTCCCGCTCTCTGTCCTTTTACACCTGTATTACTGTCCTCCCATCCACTCACTGCTCCTCTCCCGCTCTCTGTCCTGTACACCTGTATCACTGTCCTCCCCCCTCCCCCCCCCCGTCCCCTCACTGCTCCTCTCCCGCTCTCTGTCCTTTTACACCTGTATCACTGTCCTCCCATCCCCTCACTGCTCCTCTCCCGCTCTCTGTCCTGTACACCTGTATTACTGTCCTCCCATCCCCTCACTGCTCCTCTCCCGCTCTCTGTCCTGTACACCTGTATTACTGTTCCCCCATCCCCTCGCTGCTCCTCTCCCGCTCTCTGTCCTTTTACACCTGTATCACTGTCCTCCCATCCCCTCACTGCTCCTCTCCCGCTCTCTGTCCTGTACACCTGTATTACTGTCCTCCCATCCCCTCACTGCTCCTCTCCCGCTCTCTGTCCTGTACACCTGTATTACTGTTCCCCCATCCCCTCGCTGCTCCTCTCCCGCTCTCTGTCCTTTTACACCTGTATCACTGTCCTCCCATCCCCTCACTGCTCCTCTCCCGCTCTCTGTCCTGTACACCTGTATTACTGTCCTCCCATCCCCTCACTGCTCCTCTCCCGCTCTCTGTCCTGTACACCTGTATTACTACCCCCCCTCCCCTCACTGCTCCTCTCCCGCTCTCTGTCCTGTACACCTGTATTACTCTCTCTCCCCCCCCCCCGTCCCCTCACTGCTCCTCTCCCGCTCTCTGTCCTGTACACCTGTACTACTGTCTCCCCCCCCCCCCCCCCTCACTGCTCCTCTCCCGCTCTCTGTCCTGTACACCTGTACTACTGTCTCCCCCCCCCCCCCCCCGTCCCCTCGCTGCTCCTCTCCCGCTCTCTGTCCTGTACACCTGTACTACTGTCCCCCCCCCCCCCCCCCCGTCCCCTCACTGCTCCTCTCCCGCTCTCTGTACTGTACACCTATATTACTGTCCTCCCATCCCCTCACTGCTCCTCTCCCGCTCTCTGTCCTGTACACCTATATTACTGTCCCCCCATCCCCTCACTGCTCCTCTCCCGCTCTCTGTCCTGTACACCTGTATTACTGTTCCCCATCCCCTCACTGCTCCTCTCCCGCTCTCTGTCCTGTACACCTGTATTACTGTCCTCCCATCCCCTCACTGCTCCTCTCCCGCTCTCTGTCCTGTACACCTGTATTACTGTTCCCCCATCCCCTCGCTGCTCCTCTCCCGCTCTCTGTCCTTTTACACCTGTATCACTGTCCTCCCATCCCCTCACTGCTCCTCTCCCGCTCTCTGTCCTTTTACACCTGTATCACTGTCCTCCCATCCCCTCACTGCTCCTCTCCCGCTCTCTGTCCTGTACACCTGTATTACTGTCCTCCCATCCCCTCACTGTTCCTCTCCCGCTCTCTGTCCTGTACACCTGTATTACTGTTCCCCCATCCCCTCACTGCTCCTCTCCCGCTCTCTGTCCTTTTACACCTGTATCACTGTCCTCCCATCCCCTCACTGCTCCTCTCCCGCTCTCTGTCCTGTACACCTGTATTACTGTCCTCCCATCCCTCACTGCTCCTCTCCCGCTCTCTGTCCTGTACACCTGTATTACTGTTCCCCCATCCCCTCGCTGCTCCTCTCCCGCTCTCTGTCCTTTTACACCTGTATTACTGTCCTCCCATCCCCTCACTGCTCCTCTCCCGCTCTCTGTCCTTTTACACCTGTATTACTGTCCTCCCATCCCCTCACTGCTCCTCTCCCGCTCTCTGTCCTGTACACCTGTATTACTCTCTCTCCCCCCCCCGTCCCCTCACTGCTCCTCTCCCGCTCTCTGTCCTGTACACCTGTACTACTGTCTCCCCCCCCCCCCCCCCTCACTGCTCCTCTCCCGCTCTCTGTCCTGTACACCTGTACTACTGTCTCCCCCCCCCCCCCGTCCCCTCGCTGCTCCTCTCCCGCTCTCTGTCCTGTACACCTGTACTACTGTCTCCCCCCCCCCCCCGTCCCCTCACTGCTCCTCTCCCGCTCTCTGTACTGTACACCTATATTACTGTCCTCCCATCCCCTCACTGCTCCTCTCCCGCTCTCTGTCCTGTACACCTATATTACTGTCCCCCCATCCCCTCACTGCTCCTCTCCCGCTCTCTGTCCTTTTACACCTGTATTACTGTCCTCCCCCTCCCCCCCCCCGTCCCCACGCTGCTCCTCTCCCGCTCTCTGTCCTGTACACCTGTATTACTCTCTCTCCCTCCCCCCCCCCCGTCCCCTCACTGCTCCTCTCCCGCTCTCTGTCCTGTACACCTGTACTACTGTCTCCCCCCCCCCCTGTCCCCTCGCTGCTCCTCTCCCGCTCTCTGTCCTGTACACCTCTACTACTGTCTCCCCGTCCCCCCCCCCGTCCCCTCACTGCTCCTCTCCCGCTCACTGTCCTTTTACACCTGTGTTACTGTCCTCCCCCCCCCCCCCCCTCGCTGCTCCTCTCCCGCTCTCTGTCCTTTTACACCTGTATTACTGTCCCCCCCCGTCCCCTCGCTGCTCCTCTCCCGCTCTCTGTCCTGTACACCTGTATTACTGTCTCCCCCCGTCCTCTCCCGCTCTCTGTCCTGTACACCTGCATTACTGTCCCCCCCCCCGTCCCCCACTGCTCCTCTCCCGCTCTCTGTCCTGTACACCTGTATTACTGTCCCCCCCCCCCCCCCCCGTCCCCTCACTGCTCCTCTCCCGCTCTCTGTCCTGTACACCTGTATTACTGTCCTCCCCCCCCCCCCCCCCGTCCCCTCGCTGCTCCTCTCCCGCTCTCTGTCCTGTACGCCTGTATTACTATCCTTCCCCCCCCGTCCCCTCGCTGCTCCTCTCCGCTCTCTGTCCTGTACACCTGTATTACTGTCCTCCCCGTCCCCCGTCCCCTCGCTGCTCCTCTCCCGCTCTCTGTCCTGTACACCTGTATTACTGTCCTCGTCCCCCCCGTCCCCTCGCTGCTCCTCTCCCGCTCTCTGTCCTGTACACCTGTACTACTGTCTCCCCCCCCCCCCCCGTCCCCTCACTGCTCCTCTCCCGCTCTCTGTACTGTACACCTATATTACTGTCCTCCCATCCCCTCACTGCTCCTCTCCCGCTCTCTGTCCTGTACACCTATATTACTGTCCCCCCATCCCCTCACTGCTCCTCTCCCGCTCTCTGTCCTGTACACCTGTATTACTGTTCCCCATCCCCTCACTGCTCCTCTCCCGCTCTCTGTCCTGTACACCTGTATTACTGTCCTCCCATCCCCTCACTGCTCCTCTCCCGCTCTCTGTCCTGTACACCTATATTACTGTTCCCCCATCCCCTCACTGCTCCTCTCCCGCTCTCTGTCCTGTACACCTGTATTACTGTTCCCCCATCCCCTCACTGCTCCTCTCCCGCTCTCTGTCCTGTACACCTGTATTACTGTCCCCCCATCCCCTCGCTGCTCCTCTCCCGCTCTCTGTCCTTTTACACCTGTATCACTGTCCTCCCATCCCCTCACTGCTCCTCTCCCGCTCTCTGTCCTTTTACACCTGTATCACTGTCCTCCCATCCCCTCACTGCTCCTCTCCCGCTCTCTGTCCTGTACACCTGTATTACTGTCCTCCCATCCCCTCACTGCTCCTCTCCCGCTCTCTGTCCTGTACACCTGTATTACTGTTCCCCCATCCCCTCACTGCTCCTCTCCCGCTCTCTGTCCTGTACACCTGTATTACTGTCCTCCCATCCCCTCACTGCTCCTCTCCCGCTCTCTGTCCTGTACACCTGTATTACTGTTCCCCCATCCCCTCACTACTCCTCTCCCGCTCTCTGTCCTTTTACACCTGTATCACTGTCCTCCCATCCCCTCACTGCTCCTCTCCCGCTCTCTGTCCTGTACACCTGTATTACTGTCCTCCCATCCCCTCACTGCTCCTCTCCCGCTCTCTGTCCTGTACACCTGTATTACTGTTCCCCCATCCCCTCGCTGCTCCTCTCCCGCTCTCTGTCCTTTTACACCTGTATTACTGTCCTCCCATCCCCTCACTGCTCCTCTCCCGCTCTCTGTCCTGTACACCTGTATTACTCTCTCTCCCCCCCCGTCCCCTCACTGCTCCTCTCCCGCTCTCTGTCCTGTACACCTGTACTACTGTCTCCCCCCCCCCCCCCCCCCTCACTGCTCCTCTCCCGCTCTCTGTCCTGTACACCTGTACTACTGTCTCCCCCCCCCCCCCCCCCCGTCCCCTCGCTGCTCCTCTCCCGCTCTCTGACCTGTACTACTGTCTCCCCCCCCCCCCCCGTCCCCTCACTGCTCCTCTCCCGCTCTCTGTACTGTACACCTATATTACTGTCCTCCCATCCCCTCACTGCTCCTCTCCGCTCTCTGTCCTGTACACCTATATTACTGTCCCCCCATCCCTCACTGCTCCTCTCCCGCTCTCTGTCCTTTTACACCTGTATTACTGTCCTCCCCCTCCCCCCCCCGTCCCCACGCTGCTCCTCTCCCGCTCTCTGTCCTGTACACCTGTATTACTCTCTCTCCCTCCCCCCCCCCGTCCCCTCACTGCTCCTCTCCCGCTCTCTGTCCTGTACACCTGTACTACTGTCTCCCCCCCCCCTGTCCCCTCGCTGCTCCTCTCCCGCTCTCTGTCCTGTACACCTCTACTACTGTCTCCCCCCCCCCCCCCCCCCGTCCCCTCACTGCTCCTCTCCCGCTCACTGTCCTTTTACACCTGTGTTACTGTCCTCCCCACCCCCCCCCCTCGCTGCTCCTCTCCCGCTCTCTGTCCTTTTACACCTGTATTACTGTCCCCCCCCCGTCCCCTCGCTGCTCCTCTCCCGCTCTCTGTCCTGTACACCTGTATTACTGTCTCCCCCCCGTCCTCTCCCGCTCTCTGTCCTGTACACCTGCATTACTGTCCCCCCCCCGTCCCCCGTCCCCTCACTGCTCCTCTCCCGCTCTCTGTCCTGTACACCTGTATTACTGTCCCCCCCCCCCCCCCGTCCCCTCACTGCTCCTCTCCCGCTCTCTGTCCTGTACACCTGTATTACTGTCCTCCCCCCCCCCCCCCCCGTCCCCTCGCTGCTCCTCTCCGCTCTCTGTCCTGTACGCCTGTATTACTATCCTTCCCCCCCCGTCCCCTCGCTGCTCCTCTCCCGCTCTCTGTCCTGTACACCTGTATTACTGTCCTCCCCGTCCCCTCGCTGCTCCTCTCCCGCTCTCTGTCCTGTACACCTGTATTACTGTCCTCGTCCCCCCCGTCCCCTCGCTGCTCCTCTCCCGCTCTCTGTCCTGTACACCTGTATTACTGTCCTCCCCCCCCCCCCCCCCGTCCCCTCGCTGCTCCTCTCCCGCTCTCTGTCCTGTACACCTGTATTACTGTCCTCGCCCCCCCCGTCCCCTCGCTGCTCCTCTCCCGCTCTCTGTCCTGTACACCTGTATCACTGTCCTCCCCCCCCCCCCCCCCCCGTCCCCTCGCTGCTCCTCTCCCGCTCTCTGTCCTGTACACCTGTATTACTGTCCTCGCCCCCCCCGTCCCCTCGCTGCTCCTCTCCCGCTCTCTGTCCTGTACACCTGCATTACTGTCCTCCCCCCCCCCCCCCCTCACTGCTCCTCTCCCGCTCTCTGTCCTGTACACCTGCATTACTGTCCTCCCCCCCCCCCCCCCCTCACTGCTCCTCTCCCGCTCTCTGTCCTGTACACCTGTATTACTGTCCTCCCCCCCCCCCGTCCCCTCACTGCTCCTCTCCCGCTCTCTGTCCTGTACACCTGTACTACTGTCCCCCCCCCCCCACTGCTCCTCTCCCGCTCTCTGTCCTGTACACCTGTATTACTGTCCTCCCCCCCCCCCTCGCTGCTCCTCTGCCGCTCTCTGTCCTGTACACCTGTACTACTGTCTCCCCGTCCCCCCCCCGTCCCCTCACTGCTCCTCTCCCGCTCTCTGTCCTTTTACACCTGTGTTACTGTCCTCCCCCCCCCCCCCCCCCTCGCTGCTCTTCTCCCGCTCTCTGTCCTTTTACACCTATATTACTGTCCCCCCCCCGTCCCCTCGCTGCTCCTCTCCCGCTCTCTGTCCTGTACGCCTGTATTACTATCCTTCCCCCCCGTCCCCTCGCTGCTCCTCTCCCGCTCTCTGTCCTGTACACCTGTATTACTGTCCTCCCCCCCCCCCCCCCCCCCCCCCCCGTCCCCTCGCTGCTCCTCTCCCGCTCTCTGTCCTGTACACCTGTATTACTGTCCTCGTCCCCCCCGTCCCCTCGCTGCTCCTCTCCCGCTCTCTGTCCTGTACACCTGTATTACTGTCCTCCCCCCCCCCCCCTCGCTGCTCCTCTGCCGCTCTCTGTCCTGTACACCTGTACTACTGTCTCCCCGTCCCCCCCCCACCCCTCGCTGCTCCTCTGCCGCTCTCTGTCCTGTACACCTGTACTACTGTCTCCCCGTCCCCCCCCCGTCCCCTCACTGCTCCTCTCCCGCTCTCTGTCCTTTTACACCTGTGTTACTGTCCTCCCCCCCCCCCCCCCTCGCTGCTCCTCTCCCGCTCTCTGTCCTGTACACCTGTATTACTGTCCTTCCCCCCCCCCCCCCCCCCCCGTCCCCTCGCTGCTCCTCTCCCGCTCTCTGTCCTGTACGCCTGTATTACTATCCTTCCCCCCCGTCCCCTCGCTGCTCCTCTCCCGCTCTCTGTCCTGTACACCTGTATTACTGTCCTCCCCCCCCCCCCCCCCGTCCCCTCGCTGCTCCTCTCCCGCTCTCTGTCCTGTACACCTGTATTACTGTCCTCGTCCCCCCCGTCCCCTCGCTGCTCCTCTCCCGCTCTCTGTCCTGTACACCTGTATTACTGTCCTTCCCCCCCCCCCCGTCCCCTCGCTGCTCCTCTCCCGCTCTCTGTCCTGTACGCCTGTATTACTATCCTCCCCCCCCCCCCCCCCTCGCTGCTCCTCTCCCGCTCTCTGTCCTGTACACCTGTATTACTGTCCTCGCCCCTCCCGTCCCCTCGCTGCTCCTCTCCCGCTCTCTGTCCTGTACACCTGTATCACTGTCCTCCCCCCCCCCACGTCCCCTCGCTGCTCCTCTCCCGCTCTCTGTCCTGTACACCTGCATTACTGTCCTCCCCCCCCCCCCCTCACTGCTCCTCTCCCGCTCTCTGTCCTGTACACCTGTATTACTGTCCTCCCCCCCCCCCCGTCCCCTCACTGCTCCTCTCCCGCTCTCTGTCCTGTACACCTGTACTACTGTCCCCCCCCCCCCTCACTGCTCCTCTCCCGCTCTCTGTCCTGTACACCTGTATTACTGTCCTCCCCCCCCCCCCCTCGCTGCTCCTCTCCCGCTCTCTGTCCTGTACACCTGTATTACTGTCCTTCCCCCCCCCCCCCCCGTCCCCTCGCTGCTCCTCTCCCGCTCTCTGTCCTGTACGCCTGTATTACTATCCTTCCCCCCCCCCGTCCCCTCGCTGCTCCACTCCCGCTCTCTGTCCTGTACACCTGTATTACTGTCCTCGTCCCCCCGTCCCCTCGCTGCTCCTCTCCCGCTCTCTGTCCTGTACACCTGTATCACTGTCCTCCCCCCCCCCCGTCCCCTCGCTGCTCCTCTCCCGCTTTCTGTCCTGTACACCTGTATTACTGTCCTCCCCCCCCCCCCCCCTCGCTGCTCCTCTCCCGCTCTCTGTCCTGTACACCTATATTACTGTCCCCCCATCCCCTCAGTGCTCCTCTCCCGCTCTCTGTCCTGTACACCTGTATTACTGTCCTCCCCCTCCCCCCCGTCCCCTCGCTGCTCCTCTCCCGCTCTCTGTCCTGTACACCTGTCTTACTGCCCCCCCCCGTCCCCTCGCTGCTCCTCTCCCGCTCTCTGTCCTGTACACCTGTATTACTGCCCCCCCTCACTGCTCCTCTCCCGCTCTCTGTCCTGTGCACCTGTATTACTGTCCTCCCTCCGTCCCCTCACTACTCCTCTCCCGCTCTCTGTCCTGTACACCTGTCTTACTGCCCCCCCCCGTCCCCTCACTGCTCCTCTCCCGCTCTCTGTCCTGTACACCTGTATTACTGCCCCCCCCCCTCGCTGCTCCTCTACCGCTCTCTGTCCTGTACACCTGTATTACTGCCCCCCCCCCGTCCCCTCGCTGCTCCTCTCCCGCTCTCTGTCCTGTACACCTGTATTACTGTCCCCGTCCCCTCACTACTCCTCTCCCGCTCTCTGTCCTGTACACCTGTATTACTGTTCCCCCATCCCCTCACTGCTCCTCTCCCGCTCTCTGTCCTGTACACCTGTATTACTGTCCTCCCATCCCCTCACTGCTCCTCTCCCGCTCTCTGTCCTGTACACCTGTATTACTGTTCCCCCATCCCCTCGCTGCTCCTCTCCCGCTCTCTGTCCTGTACACCTTTATTACTGTCCTCCCCCCCCCATCCCCTCACTGCTCCTCTCCCGCTCTCTGTCCTGTACACCTGTATTACTGTTCCCCCATCCCCTCACTGCTCCTCTCCCGCTCTCTGTCCTGTACACCTGTATTACTGTCCCCCCCCCCGTCCCCTCGCTGCTCCTCTCCCGCTCTCTGTCCTGTACACCTGTATTACTGCCCCCCCCCGTCCCCTCACTGCTCCTCTCCCGCTCTCTGTCCTGTACACCTGTATTACTGTCCTCCCATCCCCTCGCTGCTCCTCTCCCGCTCTCTGTCCTGTACACCTGTATTACTGCCCCCCCCCCCGTCCCCTCACTGCTCCTCTCCCGCTCTCTGTCCTGTACACCTGTATTACTGTCCTCCCCCCGTCCCCTCACTACTCCTCTCCCGCTCTCTGTCCTGTACACCTGTATTACTGTTCCCCCATCCCCTCACTGCTCCTCTCCCGCTCTCTGTCCTGTACACCTGTATTACTGTTCTCCCATCCCCTCACTGCTCCTCTCCCGCTCTCTGTCCTGTACACCTGTATTACTGTTCCCCCATCCCCTCGCTGCTCCTCTCCCGCTCTCTGTCCTGTACACCTGTATTACTGTCCTCCCATCCACTCACTACTCCTCTCCCGCTCTCTGTCCTGTACACCTGTATTACTGTCCTCCCATCCCCTCACTGCTCCTCTCCCGCTCTCTGTCCTGTACACCTGTATTACTGTCCCCCCATACCCTCACTGCTCCTCTCCCGCTCTCTGTTCTGTACACCTGTAATACTGCCCCCCCCCCCTCACTGCTCCTCTCCCGCTCTCTGTCCTGTACACCTGTATTACTCTCCTCCCATCCCCTCACTGCTCCTCTCCCGCTCTCTGTCCTGTACACCTGTATTACTGTTCCCCCATCCCCTCGCTGCTCCTCTCCCCGCTCTCTGTCCTGTACACCTGTATTACTGTCCTCCCATCCCCTCACTGCTCCTCTCCCGCTCTCTGTCCTGTACACCTGTATTACTGTCCTCCCATCCCCTCGCTGCTCCTCTCCCGCTCTCTGTCCTGTACACCTGTATTACTGCCCCCCCATCCCCTCACTGCTCCTCTCCCGCTCTCTGTCCTGTACACCTGTAGTACTGTCCTCCCATCCCCTCGCTGCTCCTCTCCCGCTCTCTGTCCTGTACACTTGTATTACTGTCCCCCCATCCCCTCACTGCTCCTCTCCCGCTCTCTGTCCTGTACACCTGTATTACTGTTCCCCCATCCCCTCACTGCTCCTCTCCCGCTCTCTGTCCTGTACACCTGTATTACTGTCCTCCCGTCCCCTCACTGCTTCTCTCCCGCTCTCTGTCCTGTACACCTGTATTACTGTCCTCCCATCCCCTCGCTGCTCCTCTCCCGCTCTGTCCTGTACACCTGTATTACTGTCCCCCCATCCCCTCACTGCTCCTCTCCCGCTCTCTGTCCTGTACACCTGTATTACTGTCCCCCCCATCCCCTCACTGCTCCTCTCCCGCTCTCTGTCCTGTACACCTGTATTACTGTCCTCCCATCCCCTCACTGCTCCTCTCCTGCTCTCTGTCCTGTACACCTGTATTACTGTCCTCCCATCCCCTCACTGCTCCTCTCCCGCTCTCTGTCCTGTACACCTGTATTACTGTCCCCGTCCCCTCACTACTCCTCTCCCGCTCTCTGTCCTGTACACCTGTAATACTGTTCCCCCATCCCCTCACTGCTCCTCTCCCGCTCTCTGTCCTGTACACCTGTATTACTGCCCCCCCGTCCCCTCACTGCTCCTCTCCCGCTCTCTGTCCTGTACACCTGTATTACTGTCCTCCCATCCCCTCACTGCTCCTCTCCCGCTCTCTGTCCTGTACACCTGTATTACTGTCCTCCCATCCCCTCACTGCTCCTCTCCCGCTCTCTGTCCTGTACAACTGTATTACTGTCCCCCCATCCCCTCACTGCTCCTCTCCCGCTCTCTGTCCTGTACAACTGTATTACTGTCCCCCCATCCCCTCACTGCTCCTCTCTTGCTCTCTGTCCTGTACACCTGTATTACTGTCCTCCCATCCCCTCACTGCTCCTCTCCCGCTCTCTGTCCTGTACACCTGTATTACTGTCCTCCCGTCCCCTCACTGCTCCTCTCCCGCTCTCTGTCCTGTACACCTGTATTACTGTCCTCCCATCCCCTCACTGCTCCTCTCCCGCTCTCTGTCCTGTACACCTGTATTACTGTCCTCCCATCCCCTCGCTGCTCCTCTCCCGCTCTCTGTCCTGTACACCTGTATTACTGTCCCCGTCCCCTCACTACTCCTCTCCCGCTCTCTGTCCTGTACACCTGTATTACTGTTCCCCCCATCCCCTCACTGCTCCTCTCCCGCTCTCTGTCCTGTACACCTGTATTACTGTCCTCCCATCCCCTCACTGCTCCTCTCCCGCTCTCTGTCCTGTACACCTGTATTACTGTCCCCGTCCCCTCACTACTCCTCTCCCGCTCTCTGTCCTGTACACCTGTATTACTGTCCTCCCATCCCCTCACTGCTCCTCTCCCGCTCTCTGTCCTGTACACCTGTATTACTGTCCTCCCCCTCCCCCCCCATCCCCTCACTGCTCCTCTCCCGCTCTCTGTCCTGTACACCTGTATTACTGCCCCCCCCGTCCCCTCACTGCTCCTCTCCCGCTCTCTGTCCTGTACACCTGTATTACTGTCCTCCCATCCCCTCACTGCTCCTGTCCCGCTCTCTGTCCTGTACACCTGTATTACTGTCCCCGTCCCCTCACTGCTCCTCTCCCGCTCTCTGTCCTGTACACCTGTATTACTGTCCTCCCATCCCCTCACTACTCCTCTCCCGCTCTCTGTCCTGTACACCTGTATTACTGTTCCCCCCATCCCCTCACTGCTCCTCTCCCGCTCTCTGTCCTGTACACCTGTATTACTGCCCCCCCCGTCCCCTCACTGCTCCTCTCCCGCTCTCTGTCCTGTACACCTGTATTACTGTCCTCCCATCCCCTCACTGCTCCTCTCCCGCTCTCTGTCCTGTACACCTGTATTACTGTTCCCCCATCCCCTCGCTGCTCCTCTCCCGCTCTCTGTCCTTTTACACCTGTATCACTGTCCTCCCATCCCCTCACTGCTCCTCTCCCGCTCTCTGTCCTGTACACCTGTATTACTGTCCTCCCGTCCCCTCACTGCTCCTCTCCCGCTCTCTGTCCTGTACACCTGTATTACTGTCCTCCCATCCCCTCACTGCTCCTCTCCCGCTCTCTGTCCTGTACACCTGTATTACTGTCCCCCCATCCCCTCACTGCTCCTCTCCCGCTCTCTGTCCTGTACACCTGTATTACTGTTCCCCCATCCCCTCACTGCTCCTCTCCCGCTCTCTGTCCTGTACACCTGTATTACTGTCCTCCCATCCCCTCACTGCTCCTCTCCCGCTCTCTGTCCTGTACACCTGTATTACTGTCCTCCCGTCCCCTCACTGCTCCTCTCCCGCTCTCTGTCCTGTACACCTGTATTACTGTCCTCCCGTCCCCTTACTGCTCCTCTCCCGCTCTCTGTCCTGTACACCTGTATTACTGTTCCCCCATCCCCTCGCTGCTCCTCTCCCGCTCTCTGTCCTGTACACCTGTATTACTGTCCTCCCGTCCCCTCACTGCTCCTCTCCCGCTCTCTGTCCTGTACACCTGTATTACTGTCCTCCCATCCCCTCACTGCTCCTCTCCCGCTCTCTGTCCTGTACAACTGTATTACTGTCCTCCCATCCCCTCACTGCTCCTCTCCCGCTCTCTGTCCTGTACACCTGTATTACTGTCCTCCCATCCCCTCACTGCTCCTCTCCCGCTCTCTGTCCTGTACAACTGTATTACTGTCCTCCCATCCCCTCACTGCTCCTCTCCCGCTCTCTGTCCTGTACACCTGTATTACTGTCCTCCCATCCACTCGCTGCTCCTCTCCCGCTCTCTGTCCTGTACACCTGTATTACTGTCCTCCCATCCCCTCACTGCTCCTCTCCCGCTCTCTGTCCTGTACACCTGTATTACTGTCCTCCCATCCCCTCGCTGCTCCTCTCCCGCTCTCTGTCCTGTACACCTGTATTACTGCCCCCCCATCCCCTCACTGCTCCTCTCCCGCTCTCTGTCCTGTACAACTGTATTACTATTCCCCCATCCCCTCACTGCTCCTCTCCCGCTCTCTGTCCTGTACACCTGTATTACTATTCCCCCATCCACTCGCTGCTCCTCTCCCGCTCTCTGTCCTGTACACCTGTATTACTGTCCTCCCATCCCCTCACTGCTCCTCTCCCGCTCTCTGTCCTGTACACCTGTATTACTGTCCTCCCATCCCCTCGCTGCTCCTCTCCCGCTCTCTGTCCTGTACACCTGTATTACTGTCCTCCCATCCCCTCGCTGCTCCTCTCCCGCTCTCTGTCCTGTACACCTGTATTACTGTCCTCCCGTCCCCTCGCTGCTCCTCTCCCGCTCTCTGTCCTGTACACCTGTATTACTGTCCTCCCGTCCCCTCGCTGCTCCTCTCCCGCTCTCTGTCCTGTACACCTGTATTACTGTCCTCCCATCCCCTCGCTGCTCCTCTCCCGCTCTCTGTCCTGTACACCTGTATTACTGTCCTCCCATCCCCTCGCTGCTCCTCTCCCGCTCTCTGTCCTGTACACCTGTATTACTGTCCTCCCGTCCCCTCGCTGCTCCTCTCCCGCTCTCTGTCCTGTACACCTGTATTACTGTCCTCCCGTCCCCTCACTGCTCCTCTCCCGCTCTCTGTCCTGTACACCTGTATCACTGTCCTCCCACCCCCTCGCTGCTCCTCTCCCGCTCTCTGTCCTGTACACCTGTATTACTGTCCTCCCATCCCCTCACTGCTCCTCTCCCGCTCTCTGTCCTGTACACCTGTATTACTGTCCTCCCATCCCCTCGCTGCTCCTCTCCCGCTCTCTGTCCTGTACACCTGTATTGCTGTCCTCCCCCCCCCATCCCCTCACTGCTCCTCTCCCGCTCTCTGTCCTGTACACCTGTATTACTGTCCCCCCATCCCCTCACTGCTCCTCTCCCGCTCTCTGTCCTGTACACCTGTATCACTGTCCTCCCATCCCCTCACTGCTCCTCTCCCGCTCTCTGTCCTGTACACCTGTATTACTGTTCCCCCATCCCCTCACTGCTCCTCTCCCGCTCTCTGTCCTGTACACCTGTATCACTGTCCTCCCCCCCCCCACGTCCCCTCGCTGCTCCTCTCCCGCTCTCTGTCCTGTACACCTGCATTACTGTCCTCCCCCCCCCCCCCCCCTCACTGCTCCTCTCCCGCTCTCTGTCCTGTACGCCTGTATTACTATCCTTCCCCCCCCGTCCCCTCGCTGCTCCTCTCCCGCTCTCTGTCCTGTACACCTGTATTACTGTCCCCCGTCCCCCTCGCTGCTCCTCTCCCGCTCTCTGTCCTGTACACCTGTATTACTGTCCTCGTCCCCCCCGTCCCCTCGCTGCTCCTCTCCCGCTCTCTGTCCTGTACACCTGTACTACTGTCTCCCCCCCCCCCCCCCCGTCCCCTCACTGCTCCTCTCCCGCTCTCTGTACTGTACACCTATATTACTGTCCTCCCATCCCCTCACTGCTCCTCTCCCGCTCTCTGTCCTGTACACCTATATTACTGTCCCCCCATCCCCTCACTGCTCCTCTCCCGCTCTCTGTCCTGTACACCTGTATTACTGTTCCCCCATCCCCTCACTGCTCCTCTCCCGCTCTCTGTCCTGTACACCTGTATCTGTCCTCCCATCCCCTCACTGCTCCTCTCCCGCTCTCTGTCCTGTACACCTATATTACTGTTCCCCCATCCCCTCACTGCTCCTCTCCCGCTCTCTGTCCTGTACACCTGTATTACTGTTCCCCCATCCCCTCACTGCTCCTCTCCCGCTCTCTGTCCTGTACACCTGTATTACTGTCCCCCCATCCCCTCGCTGCTCCTCTCCCGCTCTCTGTCCTTTTACACCTGTATCACTGTCCTCCCATCCCCTCACTGCTCCTCTCCCGCTCTCTGTCCTTTTACACCTGTATCACTGTCCTCCCATCCCCTCACTGCTCCTCTCCCGCTCTCTGTCCTGTACACCTGTATTACTGTCCTCCCATCCCCTCACTGCTCCTCTCCCGCTCTCTGTCCTGTACACCTGTATTACTGTTCCCCCATCCCCTCACTGCTCCTCTCCCGCTCTCTGTCCTGTACACCTGTATTACTGTCCTCCCATCCCCTCACTGCTCCTCTCCCGCTCTCTGTCCTGTACACCTGTATTACTGTTCCCCCATCCCCTCACTGCTCCTCTCCCGCTCTCTGTCCTTTTACACCTGTATCACTGTCCTCCCATCCCCTCACTGCTCCTCTCCCGCTCTCTGTCCTGTACACCTGTATTACTGTCCTCCCATCCCCTCACTGCTCCTCTCCCGCTCTCTGTCCTGTACACCTGTATTACTGTTCCCCCATCCCCTCGCTGCTCCTCTCCCGCTCTCTGTCCTTTTACACCTGTATTACTGTCCTCCCATCCCCTCACTGCTCCTCTCCCGCTCTCTGTCCTGTACACCTGTATTACTCTCTCTCCCCCCCCGTCCCCTCACTGCTCCTCTCCCGCTCTCTGTCCTGTACACCTGTACTACTGTCTCCCCCCCCCCCCCCCCTCACTGCTCCTCTCCCGCTCTCTGTCCTGTACACCTGTACTACTGTCTCCCCCCCCCCCCCCCCGTCCCCTCGCTGCTCCTCTCCCGCTCTCTGACCTGTACTACTGTCTCCCCCCCCCCCCCGTCCCCTCACTGCTCCTCTCCCGCTCTCTGTACTGTACACCTATATTACTGTCCTCCCATCCCCTCACTGCTCCTCTCCCGCTCTCTGTCCTGTACACCTATATTACTGTCCCCCCATCCCCTCACTGCTCCTCTCCCGCTCTCTGTCCTTTTACACCTGTATTACTGTCCTCCCCCTCCCCCCCCCGTCCCCACGCTGCTCCTCTCCCGCTCTCTGTCCTGTACACCTGTATTACTCTCTCTCCCTCCCCCCCCCCCGTCCCCTCACTGCTCCTCTCCCGCTCTCTGTCCTGTACACCTGTACTACTGTCTCCCCCCCCCCTGTCCCCTCGCTGCTCCTCTCCCGCTCTCTGTCCTGTACACCTCTACTACTGTCTCCCCCCCCCCCCCCCCCCCCGTCCCCTCACTGCTCCTCTCCCGCTCACTGTCCTTTTACACCTGTGTTACTGTCCTCCCCCACCCCCCCCCCCTCGCTGCTCCTCTCCCGCTCTCTGTCCTTTTACACCTGTATTACTGTCCCCCCCCCGTCCCCTCGCTGCTCCTCTCCCGCTCTCTGTCCTGTACACCTGTATTACTGTCTCCCCCCCGTCCTCTCCCGCTCTCTGTCCTGTACACCTGCATTACTGTCCCCCCCCCCGTCCCCCGTCCCCTCACTGCTCCTCTCCCGCTCTCTGTCCTGTACACCTGTATTACTGTCCCCCCCCCCCCGTCCCCTCACTGCTCCTCTCCCGCTCTCTGTCCTGTACACCTGTATTACTGTCCTCCCCCCCCCCCCCCCCCCCCCCCCCGTCCCCTCGCTGCTCCTCTCCCGCTCTCTGTCCTGTACGCCTGTATTACTATCCTTCCCCCCCCGTCCCCTCGCTGCTCCTCTCCCGCTCTCTGTCCTGTACACCTGTATTACTGTCCTCCCCGTCCCCTCGCTGCTCCTCTCCCGCTCTCTGTCCTGTACACCTGTATTACTGTCCTCGTCCCCCCCGTCCCCTCGCTGCTCCTCTCCCGCTCTCTGTCCTGTACACCTGTATTACTGTCCTTCCCCCCCCCCGTCCCCTCGCTGCTCCTCTCCCGCTCTCTGTCCTGTACGCCTGTATTACTATCCTTCCCCCCGTCCCCGTCCCCTCGCTGCTCCTCTCCCGCTCTCTGTCCTGTACACCTGTATTACTGTCCTCGCCCCCCCCGTCCCCTCGCTGCTCCTCTCCCGCTCTCTGTCCTGTACACCTGTATCACTGTCCCCCCCCCCCCCCCCCCGTCCCCTCGCTGCTCCTCTCCCGCTCTCTGTCCTGTACACCTGCATTACTGTCCTCCCCCCCCCCCCCCCCCCCTCACTGCTCCTCTCCCGCTCTCTGTCCTGTACACCTGCATTACTGTCCTCCCCCCCCCCCCCCCCTCACTGCTCCTCTCCCGCTCTCTGTCCTGTACACCTGTATTACTGTCCTCCCCCCCCCCGTCCCCTCACTGCTCCTCTCCCGCTCTCTGTCCTGTACACCTGTACTACTGTCCCCCCCCCCCACTGCTCCTCTCCCGCTCTCTGTCCTGTACACCTGTATTACTGTCCTCCCCCCCCCTCGCTGCTCCTCTGCCGCTCTCTGTCCTGTACACCTGTACTACTGTCTCCCCGTCCCCCCCCCGTCCCCTCACTGCTCCTCTCCCGCTCTCTGTCCTTTTACACCTGTGTTACTGTCCTCCCCCCCCCCCCTCGCTGCTCCTCTCCCGCTCTCTGTCCTTTTACACCTATATTACTGTCCCCCCCCCCGTCCCCTCGCTGCTCCTCTCCCGCTCTCTGTCCTGTACACCTGTATTACTGTCTCCCCCCCGTCCTCTCCCGCTCTCTGTCCTGTACATCTGCATTACTGTCCCCCCCCCCCCCGTCCCCTCACTGCTCCTCTCCCGCTCTCTGTCCTGTACACCTGTATTACTGTTCCCCCCCCCCCCGTCCCCTCACTGCTCCTCTCCCGCTCTCTGTCCTGTACACCTGTATTACTGTCCTCCCCCCCCCCCCCCCTCGCTGCTCCTCTCCCGCTCTCTGTCCTGTACACCTGTATTACTGTCCTTCCCCCCCCCCCCCCCCGTCCCCTCGCTGCTCCTCTCCCGCTCTCTGTCCTGTACGCCTGTATTACTATCCTTCCCCCCCGTCCCCTCGCTGCTCCTCTCCCGCTCTCTGTCCTGTACACCTGTATTACTGTCCTCCCCCCCGTCCCCTCGCTGCTCCTCTCCCGCTCTCTGTCCTGTACACCTGTATTACTGTCCTCGTCCCCCCCGTCCCCTCGCTGCTCCTCTCCCGCTCTCTGTCCTGTACACCTGTATTACTATCCTTCCCCCCCCCCGTCCCCTCGCTGCTCCTCTCCCGCTCTCTGTCCTGTACGCCTATATTACTATCCTCCCCCCCCCCCCCCCCCCTCGCTGCTCCTCTCCCGCTCTCTGTCCTGTACACCTGTATTACTGTCCTCGCCCCTCCCGTCCCCTCGCTGCTCCTCTCCCGCTCTCTGTCCTGTACACCTGTATCACTGTCCTCCCCCCCCCCACGTCCCCTCGCTGCTCCTCTCCCGCTCTCTGTCCTGTACACCTGCATTACTGTCCTCCCCCCCCCCCCCCCCCCCTCACTGCTCCTCTCCCGCTCTCTGTCCTGTACACCTGTATTACTGTCCTCCCCCCCCCCCCCCCGTCCCCTCACTGCTCCTCTCCCGCTCTCTGTCCTGTACACCTGTACTACTGTCCCCCCCCCCCCCCTCACTGCTCCTCTCCCGCTCTCTGTCCTGTACACCTGTATTACTGTCCTCCCCCCCCCCCCCCCCCTCGCTGCTCCTCTCCCGCTCTCTGTCCTGTACACCTGTATTACTGTCCTTCCCCCCCCCCCCGTCCCCTCGCTGCTCCTCTCCCGCTCTCTGTCCTGTACGCCTGTATTACTATCCTTCCCCCCCCCCCGTCCCCTCGCTGCTCCACTCCCGCTCTCTGTCCTGTACACCTGTATTACTGTCCTCGTCCCCCCCGTCCCCTCGCTGCTCCTCTCCCGCTCTCTGTCCTGTACACCTGTATCACTGTCCTCCCCCCCCCCCCCCCCCCGTCCCCTCGCTGCTCCTCTCCCGCTTTCTGTCCTGTACACCTGTATTACTGTCCTCCCCCCCCCCCCCCTCGCTGCTCCTCTCCCGCTCTCTGTCCTGTACACCTATATTACTGTCCCCCCATCCCCTCAGTGCTCCTCTCCCGCTCTCTGTCCTGTACACCTGTATTACTGTCCTCCCCCTCCCCCCCGTCCCCTCGCTGCTCCTCTCCCGCTCTCTGTCCTGTACACCTGTCTTACTGCCCCCCCCCGTCCCCTCGCTGCTCCTCTCTCCGCTCTCTGTCCTGTACACCTGTATTACTGCCCCCCCTCACTGCTCCTCTCCCGCTCTCTGTCCTGTGCACCTGTATTACTGTCCTCCCTCCGTCCCCTCACTACTCCTCTCCCGCTCTCTGTCCTGTACACCTGTCTTACTGCCCCCCCCCGTCCCCTCACTGCTCCTCTCCCGCTCTCTGTCCTGTACACCTGTATTACTGCCCCCCCCCCCCCTCGCTGCTCCTCTACCGCTCTCTGTCCTGTACACCTGTATAACTGCCCCCCCCCGTCCCCTCGCTGCTCCTCTCCCGCTCTCTGTCCTGTACACCTGTATTACTGTCCCCGTCCCCTCACTACTCCTCTCCCGCTCTCTGTCCTGTACACCTGTATTACTGTTCCCCCATCCCCTCACTGCTCCTCTCCCGCTCTCTGTCCTGTACACCTGTATTACTGTCCTCCCATCCCCTCACTGCTCCTCTCCCGCTCTCTGTCCTGTACACCTGTATTACTGTTCCCCCATCCCCTCGCTGCTCCTCTCCCGCTCTCTGTCCTGTACACCTTTATTACTGTCCTCCCCCCCCCCCATCCCCTCACTGCTCCTCTCCCGCTCTCTGTCCTGTACACCTGTATTACTGTTCCCCCATCCCCTCACTGCTCCTCTCCCGCTCTCTGTCCTGTACACCTGTATTACTGTCCCCCCCCCCGTCCCCTCGCTGCTCCTCTCCCGCTCTCTGTCCTGTACACCTGTATTACTGCCCCCCCCCGTCCCCTCACTGCTCCTCTCCCGCTCTCTGTCCTGTACACCTGTATTACTGTCCTCCCATCCCCTCGCTGCTCCTCTCCCGCTCTCTGTCCTGTACACCTGTATTACTGCCCCCCCCCCCGTCCCCTCACTGCTCCTCTCCCGCTCTCTGTCCTGTACACCTGTATTACTGTCCTCCCCCCGTCCCCTCACTACTCCTCTCCCGCTCTCTGTCCTGTACACCTGTATTACTGTTCCCCCATCCCCTCACTGCTCCTCTCCCGCTCTCTGTCCTGTACACCTGTATTACTGTTCTCCCATCCCCTCACTGCTCCTCTCCCGCTCTCTGTCCTGTACACCTGTATTACTGTTCCCCCATCCACTCGCTGCTCCTCTCCCGCTCTCTGTCCTGTACACCTGTATTACTGTCCTCCCATCCACTCACTACTCCTCTCCCGCTCTCTGTCCTGTACACCTGTATTACTGTCCTCCCATCCCCTCACTGCTCCTCTCCCGCTCTCTGTCCTGTACACCTGTATTACTGTCCCCCCCATACCCTCACTGCTCCTCTCCCGCTCTCTGTTCTGTACACCTGTAATACTGCCCCCCCCCCTCACTGCTCCTCTCCCGCTCTCTGTCCTGTACACCTGTATTACTCTCCTCCCATCCCCTCACTGCTCCTCTCCCGCTCTCTGTCCTGTACACCTGTATTACTGTTCCCCCATCCCCTCGCTGCTCCTCTCCCGCTCTCTGTCCTGTACACCTGTATTACTGTCCTCCCATCCCCTCACTGCTCCTCTCCCGCTCTCTGTCCTGTACACCTGTATTACTGTCCTCCCATCCCCTCACTGCTCCTCTCCCGCTCTCTGTCCTGTACACCTGTATTACTGTCCTCCCATCCCCTCACTGCTCCTCTCCCGCTCTCTGTCCTGTACACCTGTATTACTGTCCTCCCATCCCCTCGCTGCTCCTCTCCCGCTCTCTGTCCTGTACACCTGTATTACTGCCCCCCCATCCCCTCACTGCTCCTCTCCCGCTCTCTGTCCTGTACACCTGTAGTACTGTCCTCCCATCCCCTCGCTGCTCCTCTCCCGCTCTCTGTCCTGTACACTTGTATTACTGTCCCCCCATCCCCTCACTGCTCCTCTCCCGCTCTCTGTCCTGTACACCTGTATTACTGTTCCCCCATCCCCTCACTGCTCCTCTCCCGCTCTCTGTCCTGTACACCTGTATTACTGTCCTCCCGTCCCCTCACTGCTTCTCTCCCGCTCTCTGTCCTGTACACCTGTATTACTGTCCTCCCATCCCCTCGCTGCTCCTCTCCCGCTCTGTCCTGTACACCTGTATTACTGTCCCCCCATCCCCTCACTGCTCCTCTCCCGCTCTCTGTCCTGTACACCTGTATTACTGTCCCCCCATCCCCTCACTGCTCCTCTCCCGCTCTCTGTCCTGTACACCTGTATTACTGTCCTCCCATCCCCTCACTGCTCCTCTCCTGCTCTCTGTCCTGTACACCTGTATTACTGTCCTCCCATCCCCTCACTGCTCCTCTCCCGCTCTCTGTCCTGTACACCTGTATTACTGTCCCCGTCCCCTCACTACTCCTCTCCCGCTCTCTGTCCTGTACACCTGTAATACTGTTCCCCCATCCCCTCACTGCTCCTCTCCCGCTCTCTGTCCTGTACACCTGTATTACTGCCCCCCCCGTCCCCTCACTGCTCCTCTCCCGCTCTCTGTCCTGTACACCTGTATTACTGTCCTCCCATCCCCTCACTGCTCCTCTCCCGCTCTCTGTCCTGTACACCTGTATTACTGTCCTCCCATCCCCTCACTGCTCCTCTCCCGCTCTCTGTCCTGTACAACTGTATTACTGTCCCCCCATCCCCTCACTGCTCCTCTCCCGCTCTCTGTCCTGTACAACTGTATTACTGTCCCCCCATCCCCTCACTGCTCCTCTCTTGCTCTCTGTCCTGTACACCTGTATTACTGTCCTCCCATCCCCTCACTGCTCCTCTCCCGCTCTCTGTCCTGTACACCTGTATTACTGTCCTCCCGTCCCCTCACTGCTCCTCTCCCGCTCTCTGTCCTGTACACCTGTATTACTGTCCTCCCATCCCCTCACTGCTCCTCTCCCGCTCTCTGTCCTGTACACCTGTATTACTGTCCTCCCATCCCCTCGCTGCTCCTCTCCCGCTCTCTGTCCTGTACACCTGTATTACTGTCCCCGTCCCCTCACTACTCCTCTCCCGCTCTCTGTCCTGTACACCTGTATTACTGTTCCCCCATCCCCTCACTGCTCCTCTCCCGCTCTCTGTCCTGTACACCTGTATTACTGTCCTCCCATCCCCTCACTGCTCCTCTCCCGCTCTCTGTCCTGTACACCTGTATTACTGTCCCCGTCCCCTCACTACTCCTCTCCCGCTCTCTGTCCTGTACACCTGTATTACTGTCCTCCCATCCCCTCACTGCTCCTCTCCCGCTCTCTGTCCTGTACACCTGTATTACTGTCCTCCCCCTCCCCCCCCCGTCCCCTCACTGCTCCTCTCCCGCTCTCTGTCCTGTACACCTGTATTACTGCCCCCCCCGTCCCCTCACTGCTCCTCTCCCGCTCTCTGTCCTGTACACCTGTATTACTGTCCTCCCATCCCCTCACTGCTCCTGTCCCGCTCTCTGTCCTGTACACCTGTATTACTGTCCCCGTCCCCTCACTGCTCCTCTCCCGCTCTCTGTCCTGTACACCTGTATTACTGTCCTCCCATCCCCTCACTACTCCTCTCCCGCTCTCTGTCCTGTACACCTGTATTACTGTTCCCCCATCCCCTCACTGCTCCTCTCCCGCTCTCTGTCCTGTACACCTGTATTACTGCCCCCCCCGTCCCCTCACTGCTCCTCTCCCGCTCTCTGTCCTGTACACCTGTATTACTGTCCTCCCATCCCCTCACTGCTCCTCTCCCGCTCTCTGTCCTGTACACCTGTATTACTGTTCCCCCATCCCCTCGCTGCTCCTCTCCCGCTCTCTGTCCTTTTACACCTGTATCACTGTCCTCCCATCCCCTCACTGCTCCTCTCCCGCTCTCTGTCCTGTACACCTGTATTACTGTCCTCCCGTCCCCTCACTGCTCCTCTCCCGCTCTCTGTCCTGTACACCTGTATTACTGTCCTCCCATCCCCTCACTGCTCCTCTCCCGCTCTCTGTCCTGTACACCTGTATTACTGTCCCCCCATCCCCTCACTGCTCCTCTCCCGCTCTCTGTCCTGTACACCTGTATTACTGTCCTCCCATCCCCTCACTGCTCCTCTCCCGCTCTCTGTCCTGTACACCTGTATTACTGTCCTCCCGTCCCCTCACTGCTCCTCTCCCGCTCTCTGTCCTGTACACCTGTATTACTGTCCTCCCATCCCCTTACTGCTCCTCTCCCGCTCTCTGTCCTGTACACCTGTATTACTGTTCCCCCATCCCCTCGCTGCTCCTCTCCCGCTCTCTGTCCTGTACACCTGTATTACTGTCCTCCCGTCCCCTCACTGCTCCTCTCCCGCTCTCTGTCCTGTACACCTGTATTACTGTCCTCCCATCCCCTCACTGCTCCTCTCCCGCTCTCTGTCCTGTACAACTGTATTACTGTCCTCCCATCCCCTCACTGCTCCTCTCCCGCTCTCTGTCCTGTACACCTGTATTACTGTCCTCCCATCCCCTCACTGCTCCTCTCCCGCTCTCTGTCCTGTACACCTGTATTACTGTCCTCCCATCCCCTCACTGCTCCTCTCCCGCTCTCTGTCCTGTACACCTGTATTACTGTCCTCCCATCCCCTCGCTGCTCCTCTCCCGCTCTCTGTCCTGTACACCTGTATTACTGCCCCCCCATCCCCTCACTGCTCCTCTCCCGCTCTCTGTCCTGTACACCTGTATTACTATTCCCCCATCCCCTCACTGCTCCTCTCCCGCTCTCTGTCCTGTACACCTGTATTACTATTCCCCCATCCACTCGCTGCTCCTCTCCCGCTCTCTGTCCTGTACACCTGTATTACTGTCCTCCCATCCCCTCGCTGCTCCTCTCCCGCTCTCTGTCCTGTACACCTGTATTACTGTCCTCCCATCCCCTCGCTGCTCCTCTCCCGCTCTCTGTCCTGTACACCTGTATTACTATTCCCCCATCCACTCGCTGCTCCTCTCCCGCTCTCTGTCCTGTACACCTGTATTACTGTCCTCCCATCCCCTCACTGCTCCTCTCCCGCTCTCTGTCCTGTACACCTGTATTACTGTCCTCCCATCCCCTCGCTGCTCCTCTCCCGCTCTCTGTCCTGTACACCTGTATTACTGTCCTCCCATCCCCTCGCTGCTCCTCTCCCGCTCTCTGTCCTGTACACCTGTATTACTGTCCTCCCATCCCCTCGCTGCTCCTCTCCCGCTCTCTGTCCTGTACACCTGTATTACTGTCCTTCCATCCCCTCGCTGCTCCTCTCCCGCTCTCTGTCCTGTACACCTGTATTACTGTCCTCCCATCCCCTCGCTGCTCCTCTCCCGCTCTCTGTCCTGTACACCTGTATTACTGTCCTCCCGTCCCCTCGCTGCTCCTCTCCCGCTCTCTGTCCTGTACACCTGTATTACTGTCCTCCCGTCCCCTCGCTGCTCCTCTCCCGCTCTCTGTCCTGTACACCTGTATTACTGTCCTCCCGTCCCCTCACTGCTCCTCTCCCGCTCTCTGTCCTGTACACCTGTATCACTGTCCTCCCACCCCCTCGCTGCTCCTCTCCCGCTCTCTGTCCTGTACACCTGTATTACTGTCCTCCCATCCCCTCACTGCTCCTCTCCCGCTCTCTGTCCTGTACACCTGTATTACTGTCCTCCCATCCCCTCGCTGCTCCTCTCCCGCTCTCTGTCCTGTACACCTGTATTGCTGTCCTCCCCCCCCCATCCCCTCACTGCTCCTCTCCCGCTCTCTGTCCTGTACACCTGTATTACTGTCCCCCCATCCCCTCACTGCTCCTCTCCCGCTCTCTGTCCTGTACACCTGTATCACTGTCCTCCCATCCCCTCACTGCTCCTCTCCCGCTCTCTGTCCTGTACACCTGTATTACTGTTCCCCCATCCCCTCACTGCTCCTCTCCCGCTCTCTGTCCTGTACACCTGTATCACTGTCCTCCCATCCCCTCGCTGCTCCTCTCCCGCTCTCTGTCCTGTACACCTGTATTACTGTCCCCCCATCCCCTCACTGCTCCTCTCCCGCTCTCTGTCCTGTACACCTGTATTACTGTCCTCCCCCTCCCCCCCGTCCCCTCACTGCTCCTCTCCCGCTCTCTGTCCTGTACACCTGTATTACTGTCCCCCCATCCCCTCACTGCTCCTCTCCCGCTCTCTGTCCTGTACACCTGTATTACTGTCCTCCCATCCCCTCACTGCTCCTCTCCTGCTCTCTGTCCTGTACACCTGTATTACTGTCCTCCCATCCCCTCACTGCTCCTCTCCTGCTCTCTGTCCTGTACACCTGTATTACTGTCCTCCCATCCCCTCACTGCTCCTCTCCTGCTCTCTGTCCTGTACACCTGTATTACTGTCCCCCCCGTCCCCTCACTGCTCCTCTCCCGCTCTCTGTCCTGTACACCTGTATTACTGCCCCCCCCCGTCCCCTCACTGCTCCTCTCCCGCTCTCTGTCCTGTACACCTGTATTACTGTCCTCCCATCCCCTCGCTGCTCCTCTCCCGCTCTCTGTCCTGTACACCTGTATTACTGTCCTCCCATCCCCTCGCTGCTCCTCTCCCGCTCTCTGTCCTGTACACCTGTATTACTGTCCTCCCATACCCTCACTGCTCCTCTCCCGCTCTCTGTCCTTTTACACCTGTATTACTGCCCCCCCCGTCCCCTCACTGCTCCTCTCCCGCTCTCTGTCCTGTACACCTGTATTACTGTCCTCCCATCCCCTCACTGCTCCTCTCCCGCTCTCTGTCCTGTACAACTGTATTACTGTCCTCCCATCCCCTCACTGCTCCTCTCCCGCTCTCTGTCCTGTACACCTGTATTACTGTCCTCCCATCCCCTCACTGCTCCTCTCCCGCTCTCTGTCCTGTACACCTGTATTACTGTCCTCCCATCCCCTCACTGCTCCTCTCCCGCTATCTGTCCTGTACACCTGTATTACTGTCCTCCCATCCCCTCGCTGCTCCTCTCCCGCTCTCTGTCCTGTACACCTGTATTACTGTCCTCCCACCCCCTCACTGCTCCTCTCCCGCTCTCTGTCCTGTACACCTGTATTACTACCCCCCCTCCCCTCACTGCTCCTCTCCCGCTCTCTGTCCTGTACACCTGTATTACTGTCCTCCCATCCCCTCACTGCTCCTCTCCCGCTCTCTGTCCTGTACACCTGTATTACTGCCCCCCCCCCCTCACTGCTCCTCTCCCGCTCTCTGTCCTGTACACCTGTATTACTGTCCTCCCATCCCCTCGCTGCTCCTCTCCCGCTCTCTGTCCTGTACACCTGTAATACTGCCCCCCCCGTCCCCTCACTGCTCCTCTCCCGCTCTCTGTCCTGTACACCTGTAATACTGCCCCCCCCCCCTCGCTGCTCCTCTCCCGCTCTGTCCTGTACACCTGTAATACTGCCCCCCCCCCTCGCTGCTCCTCTCCCGCTCTCTGTCCTGTACACCTGTAATACTGCCCCCCCCCCTCGCTGCTCCTCTCCCGCTCTGTCCTGTACACCTGTAATACTGCCCCACCCCCCATCCCCTCACTGCTCCTCTCCCGCTCTCTGTCCTGTACACCTGTATTACTACCCCCCCCCCCCTCACTGCTCCTCTCCCGCTCTCTGTCCTGTACACCTGTATTACTGTTCCCCCATCCCCTCGCTGCTCCTCTCCCGCTCTGTCCTGTACACCTGTAATACTGCCCCCCCCCCCCCCTCGCTGCTCCTCTCCCGCTCTGTCCTGTACACCTGTAATACTGCCCCCCCCACCCCCCATCCCCTCACTGCTCCTCTCCCGCTCTCTGTCCTGTACACCTGTATTACTACCCCCCCCTCGCTGCTCCTCTCCCGCGCTCTGTCCTGTACACCTGTATTACTGCCCCCCCCCCTCGCTGCTCCTCTCCCGCGCTCTGTCCTGTACTCCTGTATTACTGCCCCCCCCTCGCTGCTCCTCTCCCGCTCTCTGTCCTGTACACCTGTATTACTGCCCCCCATTTCCTCTTTGTATCCCGGATGTCTGCTGCTGATGCTGCGCCTCTCCCGCTCTCTATACGGATCTCGTGTATTAATTTACCTCATCTCTTGTATGCAGCCGTGATGTCTGGTTCTCAGATTGGGAGTTCCCAGACTGGATCCCATATAAAGAGAGCTGGCACTTTCTCTCTGGCAGGTGAGAGACTGCATAACACACACACACTCTCACACACACACACACACACACACACACACACACACACACACACACACACACACACTCACACTCACACTCACACACATTCACACATCCTATGTACATGTCTAATAATATAGGAGACACTGTATCACACACACACATCCTTTCTCTGACGTCCTAAGTGGATGCTGGGACTCCGTAAGGACCATGGGGAATAGCGGCTCCGCAGGAGACTGGGCACAACTAAAGAAAGCTTTAGGACTACCTGGTGTGCACTGGCTCTTCCCACTATGACCCTCCTCCAGACCTCAGTTAGAATCTTGTGCCCGGCTGAGCTGGATGCACACTAGGGGCTCTCCTGAGCTCCTAGAGAGAAAGTATATTTCTCTGACGTCCTAGTGGATGCTGGGATCTCCGTAAGGACCATGGGGAATAGACTGCTCCGCAGGAGACTGGGCACATCTAAAGAAAGATTAGGTACTATCTGGTGTGCACTGGCTCCTCCCACTAAGACCCTCCTCCAGACCTCAGTTAGATTCTTGTGCCCGGCTGAGTTGGATGCACACTAGGGGCTCTCCTGAGCTCCTAGAAAGAAAGTTTATTTTAGGTTTTTTATTTTACAGTGAGACCTGCTGGCAACAGGCTCACTGCAGCGAGGGACTAAGGGGAGAAGAAGCGAACCTACCTGCTTGCAGCTAGCTTGGGCTTCTTAGGCTACTGGACACCATTAGCTCCAGAGGGATCGACCGCATGGAACTGGCCTTGGTGTTCGTTCCCGGAGCCGCGCCGCCGTCCCCCTTACAGAGCCAGAAGCAAGAAGAGGTCCGGAAAATCGGCGGCAGAAGACTTCGGTCTTCACCAAGGTAGCGCACAGCACTGCAGCTGTGCGCCATTGCTCCTCATGCACACTTCACACTCCGGTCACTGAGGGTGCAGGGCGCTGGGCGGGGCGCCCTGAGGGCAATATATGACACCTTGGCTGGCAAATCTACATCATATATAGTCCTAGAGGCTATATAGGTGTAAAATTACCCCTGCCGGTATTCCAGAAAAAGCGGGAGAAAGTCAGTTGAAAAAGGGACGGGGCTTCTCCCTCAGCACACTGGAGCCATTTTCTCTTCACAGTGCAGCTGGAAGACAGCTCCCCAGGCTCTCCCCTGTAGTTTTCAGGCTCAAAGGGTTAAAAAGAGAGGGGGGGCACAAAATTTAGGCGCAATATTGTATATACAAGCAGCTATTGGGAAAAATTCACTCAATATAGTGTTAATCCCAAAATTATATAGTGCTCTGGTGTGTGCTGGCATACTCTCTCTCTGTCTCCCCAAACGACAGTGTCAACTCCTTACATAAAAGGCTGGATGACGTAACAGCTATGGGACAGCCGGCTTCTCAGCCCGCGCCTGCCCAGGCGTCTCAAAGGCTATCAGGGGCTCAAAAACGCCCGCTCCCTCAGATGGCAGACACAGATGTCGACACGGAGTCTGACTCCAGTGTCGACGAGGTTGAGACATATACGCAATCCACTAGGAACATCCGTTACATGATCCCGGCAATAAAAAATGTGTTACACATTTCTGACATTAACCCAAGTACCACTAAAAAAGGGTTTTATGTTTGGGGAGAAAAAGCAGGCAGTGTTTTGTTCCCCCATCAAATGAGTGAATGAAGTGTGAAAAAGCGTGGGTTCCCCCGATAAGAAACTGGTAATTTCTAAAAAGTTACTGATGGCGTACCTTTTCCCGCCAGAGGATAAGTTACGCTGGGAGATATCCCCTAGGGTGGATAAGGCGCTCACACGTTTGTCAAAAAAGGTGGCACTGCCGTCTTCGGATACGGCCACTTTGAAGGTACCTGCTGATAAAAAGCAGGAGGCTATCCTGAAGTCTGTATTTACACACTCAGGTACTAGACTGAGACCTGCAGATAGTGCTGCTGCAGCGTGGTCTGTAACCCTGTCAAACAGGGATACTATTTTGTGAACATAAGATGTCGTCTTATATATGAGGGATGCACAGAGGGATATTTTGCCGGCTGGCATCCAGAATTAATGCAATGTCCATTCTGTCAGGAGGGTATTAGAGACCCGACACTGGACAGGTCATGCTGACTTTAAAAGGCACATAGAGCCTTATAAGGGTGAGGAATTGTTTGGGGATGGTCTCTGGGACCTCGTATCCACAGCAACAGCTGGGAAGAAAATTTTTTACCTCAGGTTTCCTCACAGCCTAAGAAAGCACTGTATTATCAGGTACAGTCCTTTCGGCTTCAGAAAAGCAAGCGGGTCAAAGGCGCTTCCTTTCTGCACAGAGACGAGGGAAGAGGGAAAAAGCTGCACCAGTCAGCCAGTTCCCAGAATCAAAAGTCCTCCCCCGCTTCCTCTGAGTCCACCGCATGACGCGGGGGCTCCACAGGCGTAGCCAGTTACGGTGGGGGGCCGCCTCAAAAATTTCAGCGATCAGTGGGCTCGCTCACAGGTGGATCCCTGGATCCTTCAAGTAGTATCTCAGGGGTACAAGCTGGAATTCGAGGCGTCTCCCCCCCCCGCCGTTTCCTCAAATCTGCCTTGCCGACAACTCCCTCAGGCAGGGAGGCTGTGCTAGAGGCAATTCACAAGCTGTATTCCCAGCAGGTGATAGTCAAGGTGCCCCTACTTCAACAAGGACGGGGTTACTATTCCACACTGTTTGTGGTACCGAAACCGGACGGTTCGGTGAGACCCATTTTAAATTTGAAATCCTTCAACACATACATAAAAAAATTCAAGTTCAAGATGGAATCGCTCAGGGCGGTTATTGCAAGCCTGGAGGAGGGGGATTACATGGTATCCCTGGACATCAAGGATGCTTACCTACATGTCCCCATTTACCATCCTCACCAGGAGTACCTCAGATTTGTGGTACAGGATTGCCATTACCAATTCCAAACACTGCCGTTTGGACTGTCCACGGCACCGAGGGTCTTTACCAAGGTAATGGCAGAAATGATGATACTCCTTCGAAAAAAGGGAGTTTTAATTATCCCGTACTTGGACGACCTCCTTATAAAGGCGAGGTCCAAGGAGCAGTTGTTGGTCGGAGTAGCACTATCTCGGGAAGTGCTACAACAGCACGGATGGATTCTATACATTCCAAAGTCACAGCTGGTCCCTACGACACGTCTACTGTTCCTGGGGATGGTTCTGGACACAGTCCAGAAAAAAGTGTTTCTCCCGCAGGAGAAAGCCAAGGAGCTGTCATCTCTAGTCAGAGACCTCCTGAAACCAAAACAGGTATCGGTGCATCACTGCACACGAGTCCTGGGAAAAATGGTAGCTTCTTACGAAGCAAAAATTCCATTCGGCAGGTTCCATGCAAGAACCTTTCAGTGGGACCTCTTGGACAAGTGGTCGGGATCGCATCTTCAGATGCATCGGCTGATAACCCTGTCTCCAAGGACCAGGGTATCTCTACTGTGGTGGCTGCAGAGTGCTCATCTTCAAGAGGGCCGCAGAGTCGGCATACAGGACTGGGTCCTGGTAACCACGGATGCCAGCCTTCGAGGCTGGGGGGCAGTCACACAGGGAAGAAATTTCCAAGGACTTTGGTCAAGTCAGGAGTCGTCCCTACACATAAATATTCTGGAACTGAGGGCCATTTACAATGCCCTAAGTCTGGCAAGGCCTCTGCTTCAAAACCAGCCGGTACTGATCCAATCAGACAACATCACGGCAGTCGCCCATGTAAACCGACAGGGCGGCACAAGAAGCAGGATGGCGATGGCAGAAGCCACAAGGATTCTCCGATGGGCGGAAAATCACGTCTTAGCACTGTCGGCAGTGTTCATTCCGGGAGTGGACAACTGGGAAGCAGACTTCCTCAGCAGACACGACCTACACCCGGGAGAGTGGGGACTTCATCCAGAAGTCTTCCAACTGTTGGTAAACCGTTGGGAAAGGCCACAGGTGGACATGATGGCGTCCCGCCTAAACAAAAAACTAGATATTGCGCCAGGTCAAGGGACCCTCAGGCAATAGCTGTGGACGCTCTAGTGACACCGTGGGTGTACCAGTCGGTTTATGTATTCCCTCCTCTGCCTCTCATACCAAAGGTACTGAGAATAATAAGAAAACGAGGAGTAAGAACGATACTCGTGGTTCCGGATGGGCCAAGAAGAGCTTGGTACCCAGAACTTCAAGAAATGATATCAGAGGACCCATGGCTTCTACCGCTCAGACAGGATCTGCTACAGCAGGGGCCCTGTCTGTTCCAAGACTTACCGTGGCTGCGTTTGACGGCATGGCGGTTGAATTCCGGATCCTAAAGGAAAAGGGCATTCCGGAAGAAGTCATTCCTACGCTGATAAAAGCCAGGAAAGAAGTAACCGCAAACCATTATCACCGTATTTGGCGAAAATATGTTGCGTGGTGTGAGGCCAGGAAGGCCCCAACAGAGGAATTTCAGCTGGGTCGTTTTCTGCACTTCCTACAGTCAGGGGTGACTATGGGCCTAAAATTGGGTTCCATTAAGGTCCAGATTTCGGCTCTGTCGATTTTCTTCCAGAAAGAACTGGCTTCACTGCCTGGAGTTCAGACATTTGTAAAGGGAGTGCTTCATATTCAGCCCCCTTTTGTGCCTCCTGTGGCACCTTGGGATCTCAACGTGGTGTTGAGTTTCTTAAAATCACATTGGTTTGAGCCACTTAAAACTGTGGATTTGAAATATCTCACGTGGAAAGTGGTCATGTTATTGGCCTTGGCTTCGGCCAGGCGTGTGTCAGAATTGGCGGCTTTGTCATGTAAAAGCCCTTATCTGATTTTCCATATGGATAGGGCAGAATTGAGGACTCGTCCCCAGTTTCTCCCTAAGGTGGTATCAGCTTTTCACTTGAACCAACCTATTGTAGTGCCTGCGGCTACTAGGGACTTGGAAGATTCCAAGTTACTGGACGTAGTCAGGGCCTTAAAAATGTATATTTCCAGGACGGCTGGAGTCAGGAAAACTGATTCGCTTTTTATCCTGAAGGCACCCAACAAAATAGGTGCTCCTGCTTCTAAGCAGACTATTGCTCGCAGAATTTGTAGCACAATTCAGCTGGAGCATTCTGCGGCTGGATTGCCGCATCCTAAATCAGTAAAAGCCCATTCCACGAGGAAAGTGGTCTCATCTTGGGCGGCTGCCCGAGAGGTCTCGGCTTTACAATTTTGCCGAGCTGCAACTTGGTCAGGGGCAAACACATTTGCTAAATTCTACAAAATTGATACCCTGGCTGAGGAGGACCTTGAGTTCTCTCATTCGGTGCTGCAGAGTCATCCGCACTCTCCCGCCCGTTTGGGAGCTTTGGTATAATCCCCATGGTCCTTACGGAGTTCCCAGCATCCACTAGGACGTCAGAGAAAATAAGATTTTACTCACCGGTAAATCTATTTCTCGTAGTCCGTAGTGGATGCTGGGCGCCCATCCCAAGTGCGGATTGTCTGCAATACTTGTATGTAGTTATTGCCTAACTAAGGGTTATTGTTGAGCCATCTGTTGAGAGGCTCAGTTATATTTCATACTGTTAACTGGGTATAGTATCACGAGTTATACGGTGTGATTGGTGTGGCTGGTATGAGTCTTACCCGGGATTCAAAATCCTTCCTTATTGTGTCAGCTCTTCCGGGCACAGTATCCTAACTGAGGTCTGGAGGAGGGTCATAGTGGGAGGAGCCAGTGCACACCAGATAGTACCTAATCTTTCTTTTAGAGTGCCCAGTCTCCTGCGGAGCCCGTCTATTCCCCATGGTCCTTACGGAGTTCCCAGTATCCACTACGGACTACGAGAAATAGATTTACCGGTGAGTGAAATCTTATTTTTAGGTTTTTTATTTTACAGTGAGATCTGCTGGCAACAGACTCACTGCAGCGAGGGACTAAGGGGAGAAGAAGCGAACCTACCTAACTGGTGGTAGCTTGGGCTTCTTAGGCTACTGGACACCATTAGCTCCAGAGGGATCGACCACAGGACCGACCTCTATGTTCGGTCCCGGAGCCGCGCCGCCGGCCCCCTTACAGAGCCAGAAACAAGAAGTGTTCCGGAAAATCGGCGGCAGAAGACTTCTGTCTTCAACAAGGTAGCGCACAGCACTGCAGCTGTGCGCCATTGCTCCTCATGCACACCTCACACTCCGGTCACTGATGGGTACAGGGCGCTGGGGGGGGGGCGCCCTGAGGGCAATATAATACACCTTGGCTGGCAAATCATCACAATATATAGTCCCAGGGCTATATATGTGATAAATTACCCCTGCCAGAATCCATAAAAAAAGCGGGAGAAAAGTCAGCCGAAAAGGGGCGGGGCTATCTCCCTCAGCACACTGGCGTCATTTTCTCTTCACAGTGCAGCTGGAAGACAGCTCCCCAGGCTCTCCCCTGTAGTTTTCAGGCTCAAAGGGTTAAAAAGAGAGGGGGGGCACTAAATTTAGGCGCAATATGTGTATACAAGCAGCTATTGGGGGGGAAAATCACTCAGTTATAGTGTTAATCCCTGCATTATATAGCGCTCTGGTGTGTGCTGGCATACTCTCTCTCTGTCTCCCCAAAGGACTTTGTGGGGTCCTGTCCTCAGTCAGAGCATTCCCTGTGTGTGTGCGGTGTGTCGGTACGGCTGTGTATACATGTTGGATGAGGAAGGTTACGTGGAGGCGGAGCAGAGGCCGATAAATGGGATGTCGCCCCCTGTGGGGCCGACACCAGAGTGGATGGATAGGTGAAAGGTATTAACCGATAGTGTCAACTCCTTCCATAAAAGGCTGGATGACGTAACAGCTGTGGGACAGCCGGCTTCTCAGCCCGCGCCTGCCCAGGCGTCTCAAAGGCCATCAGGGGCTCAAAAAACGCCCGTTACCTCAGATGGCAGACACAGATGTCGGCACGGAGTCTGACTCCAGTGTCGACGAGGTTGAGATATATACACAATCCACTAGGAACATCCGTTGCATGATCTCGGCAATGAAAAATGTGTTACACATTTCTGACATGAACCCGAGTACCACATAAAAGGGGTTTTATGTTTGAGGAGAAAAAGCAGCCAGTGTTTTGTTCCCCCATTAGATGAGTGAATGAAGTGTGTAAAGAAGCGTGGGTTCCCCCGATAAGAAAATGGTAATTTCTAAAAAGTTACTGCTGGCGTACCCTTTCCCGCCAGAGGATAGGTCACGTTGGGAGATATCCCCTAGGGTGGATAAGGCGCTGACACGTTTGTCAAAAAAGGTGGCGCTGCCGTCTTAGGATACGGCCACTTTGAAGGAGCCTGCTGATAAAAAGCAGGAGACTATCCTGAAGTCTGTATATACACACTCAGGTTCTATACTGAGACCTGCAATTGCCTCAGCATAAATAGTGCTGCTGCAGCGTGGTCTGATACCCTGTCAGATAATATTAATACGACAACAAGAACTGAAGAAAAAATCTGCACTCTCAAATATCCGGTAACTTAACTACAGTGAGGGAAAGAACCTTACTTTGATACCCCAATGTGTATCATGAGGGATTCCTCATGTATGTCTCCTGGGGGTGCTACCTAGGACAACCAAACTAACTTGTAGTACAAAAAAGAGAGAATGGGGTTGTACTGGTTAGGTGCACAGTGTAATATAATAAAATATAACTATAATTATGGATCATAATTAGAATAAATTGCAGTTATGCAGCCTGTCTAGCTATCAATTGCCCCTTACATGGGTGGACTGCATGGACTAATTATGATCCAATAGCTGGATATTTCATTTCATTGTGATTGGTGAAGAGTGCACAAACTGGCAGTGCACAATATTTATTAATCGACAGAAGAATATCAGATAGCCACAGTCGTTTGAAACATAAGAGATACATTAGTGTTTATTTGTCCATAAGGACACTTTTTGGATGTACACACATTAATACATTAATATATATAATAGCCAATGCAATCATCGGAGCGGATGAATTTTTAATCTTTATCACTTTTCTATCTCAGAGCACATTCTTGAATCTCTATTCTTTTTACCTCTATATTTCGCATGTTGACCCAATATGGGTCTTTTTATTAACAAATAAAAGTTATATTTTATTATATTACACTGTGCACCTAACCAGTACAACCCCATTCTCTCTTTTTTGTACTACAGATAATATTAATACCCTAGACAGGGATAATATTTTGCTAACATAGAGCATATTAAAGACGTAGTCTTATATATGAAGGATGCACAGAGGGATATTTGCCGGCTGGCATCCAGAATTAATGCAATGTCCATTCTGCCAGGAGGGTATTAGAAACCCGGCAGTGGACAGGTGATGCTGCCTTTAAAAGGTACATGGAGATTCTGCCTTATAAGGGTGAGGAATTGTTTGGGGATGGTCTCTGGGACCTCGTATCCACAGCAACAGCTGGGAAGAAAATATTTTACCTCAGGTTTCCTCACAGCCTAAGAAAGCACCGTATTTTCAGGTACAGTCCTTTCGGCTTCAGAAAAGCAAGCGGGTCAAAGGCGCTTCCTTTCTGCACAGAGACAAGGGAAGAAGGAAAAAGCTGCACCAGCAGCCAGTTCCCAGGATCAAAAATCTTCCCCCGCTTCCTCTGAGTCCACCGCATGACGCTGGGGCTCCACAGGTGGAGACAGGTGCGGTGGGGGCGCGTCTCGGGAACTTCAGGGACCAGTGGGCTTGCCCACAGGTGGATCCCTAGGTTCTGCAAGTAGTATCACAGGGATACAGGCTGGAGTTCGAGGCGACTCCCCCTCGCCGTTACCTCACATCAGCCTTGCCTGCTGCCCTCGGAGAAAGGGAGGTAGTACTGGCGGCAATTCACAAGCTGTACTTCCAGCAGGTGAAATCAAGGTAACCCTCCTTCAACAAGGCCGGGGTTACTATTCCAAAATGTTGTGGTACCGAAACCAGACGGTTCGGTGAGACCCATTCTAAAATTGAAATCCTTGAACACTTATATAGGAAGGTTCAAGTTCAAAATGGAATCGCTCAGGGCGATTATTGCAAGCCTGGAGAATTTCATGGTATCACTGGACATCAAGGATGCTTACCTGCATGTCCCTATTTACCCTCTTCACCAGGAGTACCTCAAAATTGTGGTACAGGATTGTCATTACCAATTCCAGACGTTGCCGTTGGTCTGTCCCCGGCACCGAGGGTATTTACCAAGGTAATGGCCAAAATAATTATCCCGTACTTGGACGATCTCCTTATAAAGGCGAGGTCCAGGGAGCAGTTGTTCGTCGGAGTAGCACTATCTCGGGAAGTGCTACAACAGCACGGCTGGATTCTGAATATTCCAAAATCGCAGCTGGTTCCTACGACGCGTCTACTGTTCCTGGGTATGGTTCTGGACACAGAACAGGATAAAAAGGAGGAGAAGTCCAAGGAGTTGTCGTCTCTAGACAGAGACCTCCTAATATAAATACAGGTGTCTGTGCATCAATGCACGCGAGCCCTGGGAAAGATGGTAGCTTCTTACGAAGAAATTCCATTCGCCAGGTCCCATGCAAGGATCTTCCAGTGGGATCTGTTGGACAAGTGGTCCGGGTCGCATCTTGAGATGCATCGGCGGATAACCCTGTCTCCAAGGGCCAGGGTGTCGCTGTTGTGGTGGCTGCAGAGTGCTCATCTTCTAAGGGGCCGCAGATTCGGCATACAGGACTGGGTCCTGGTGACCACGGATGCCAGCCTTTGAGGCTGGGGGGCAGTCACACAGGGAAGAAACTTCCAAGGACTATGGAAAAGTCAGGAGACTTCCCTACACATAAATATTCTGGAACTGAGGGCCATTTACAATGCCCTAAGTCAGGCTAGACCCTGCTTCAACACCGGCCGGTGCTGATCCAGTCAGACAACATCACGGCGGTCGCTCATGTAAACCGACAGGGCGGCACAAGAAGCAGGATGGCGATGGCAGAAGCCACAAGGATTCTCCGATGGACGGAAAATCATGTGTTAGCACTGTCAGCAGTGTTCATTCCCGGAGGGGACAACTGGGAAGCAGACTTTCTCAGAAGACACGACCTCTACCCGGGAGAGTGGGGACTTCATCCAGAAGTCTTCCAAATGATTGTACACCGTTGGGAAAGGCCACAGGTGGACATGATGGCGTCCCGCCTCAACAAAAAGCTACAAAGATATTGCGCCAGGTCAAGGGACCCTCAGGCGATAGCTGTGGACGCTCTGGTAACACCGTGGGTGTACCAGTCGGTGTATGTGTTCCCTTCTCTGCCTCTCTTACCCAGGGTATTGAGAATAATAAGAAGGAGAGGAGTAAGAACTATACTCATTGTTCCGGATTGGCCAAGAAGAGCTTGGTACCCAGAACTCCAAGAAATGATCTCAGAGGACCCATGGCCTCTGCCGCTCAGACAGGACCTGCTGCAGCAGGGGGCCTGTCTGTTCCAAGACGTACCGCGGCTGCGTTTGATGGCATGGCGGTTGAACGCCGGATCCTGAAGGAAAAGGGCATTCCGGAGGAAGTTATCCCTACGCTATTTAAAGCTAGGAAAGAAGTGAACGCAAACCATTATCACCGCATATGGCGGAAATATGTTGCGTGCTGTGAGGCCAGGAAGGCCCCAAAGGAGGAATTTCAGCTAGGTCGATTTCTGCACTTCCTACAGTCAGGGGTGACTATGGGCCTAAAATTGGGTTCCATTAAGGTCCAGATTTCGGCTCTATCGATTTTCTTCCAAAATAGAACTGGCTTCACTGCCTGAAGTTCAGACTTTTGTTAAGGGAGTGCTGCATAGTCAGCCCCCGTTTGTGCCTCCAGTGGCACCGTTGGATCTCAACGTGGTGTTGGATTTCCTGAAGTCGCATTGGGTTAAGCCACTTAAATCCGTGGAGCTACAATACCTCACGTGGAAAGTGGTCATGCTGTTGGCCTTGGCGTCGGCCAGGCGTGTATCAGAATTGGCGGCTTTGTCATGCAAAAGCCCTTATCTGATTTTTTTATATGGATAAGGCGGAATTGAGGACTCGTCCCCAGTTTCTCCCTAAGGTGGTATCAGTTTTTCATGTGAACCAACCTATTGTGGTGCCTGCGGCTACTTGGGACTTGGAGGATTCCAAGTTACTGGACGTAGTCAGGGCCCTGAAAAGTATATGTTTCCAGGACGGCTGGAGTCAGGAAAACTGACTCGCTATTTCTCCTGTATGCACCCAACAAGCTGGGTGCTCCTGCTTCTAAGCAGACTATTGCTCGCTGGATCTGTAGCACGATTCAACTTGCACATGCTGCGGCTGGACTGCCGCACCCTAAATCTGTAAAAGCCCATTCCACAAGGAAAGGGGCTCTTCTTGGGCGGCTGCCCGAGGGGTCTCGGCTTTACAACTTTGCCGAGCAGCTACTTGGTCGGGTTCAAACATTTTTGCAAGAGTCTACAAGTTTGATACCCTGGCTGAGGAGGACCTAGAGTTCTCTCATTCGGTGCTGCAGAGTCATCCGCACTCTCCCGCCCGTTTGGGAGCTTTGGTATAATACCCATGATCCTTACGGAGTCCCCAGCATCCACTTAGGACGTCAGAGAAAATAAGATTTTACTCACCGGTAAATCTATTTCTCGTAGTCCGTAGTGGATGCTGGGCGCCCATCCCAAGTGCGGATTGTCTGCAATACTTGTATATAGTTATTGCCTAACTAAAGGGTTATTGTTGAGCCATCTGTTGAGAGGCTCAGTTGTTTTCATACTGTTAAACTGGGTATAGTATCACGAGTTATACGGTGTGATTGGTGTGGCTGGTATGAGTCTTACCCGGGATTCCAAATCCTTCCTTATTGTGTCAGCTCTTCCGGGCACAGTATCCTAACTGAGGTCTGGAGGAGGGTCATAGTGGGAGGAGCCAGTGCACACCAGGTAGTCCTAAAGCTTTCTTTAGTTGTGCCCAGTCTCCTGCGGAGCCGCTATTCCCCATGGTCCTTACGGAGTCCCAGCATCCACTACGGACTACGAGAAATAGATTTACCGGTGAGTAAAATCTTATTATGTACATGTCTGATAATATAGGAGACACTGTATCACACACATCCTATGTTCATGTTACTTGCAGAACACACACGTGGTATATTAGCGTGGCTCTGTGTACTTTGTGTGTGACACGTGTGTTGCGTTCCCCTGCAGGGAGGCTGACCTTTATCTTCCTCTAGAGACCTCCTCTCCTCCGTTCTCCATCAAAAGAGAAGGGCTTCCGGGAGAGCAGGACCCCTGTGTGCTCAGTAGGTGCGAGTTGCTCAGTTTCGCCATCTGTCTGTGATCTCATGTCACTGCGGATACACTGACTGCCATCTCTCTCTCTCTCTCTCTCTCTCTCTCGCTCTCGCTCTCTCTCTAGGTTCCAGTCTCTGCCTCCTCACCCTGAGCGTTGGGATGTCACCTTCTTTGTAGGAGGCCCCGTGTGGTCTCTTGAGTGGTGCCCCACCTTGGGAGGGTCTGGGTCCTGCCAGTACGTGGCACTGTATTGCCATCGGGGGATGGATGATCGGAACAGGCTTGACGTGACACGTAGCGGACCGGCTCTGCTGCAGTTGTGGAGTCTGGGGACCATCGGCGTGGAGAATGGGTCAGTATTTATTGTGGTCTGTGTATCAGTAAGCTGGGCGGTCATTGTGCTGGAGGGACTGTTTCCTGGGTCCACCCTTTCTATGTTCCCACAGTACACAGACCGCCATTCACCTGAGAAGGTCTCTGCCCCTTTCTGGCAGTTATCACCTGACTAGCTGTATAATCTATGGTAGTGCCTCCGGTACCTCATTGCTGAGGTTCTGGGTGCACCTTCTGCCCTAATAGTGACTTACATTGTCACAAGGTGTTATCTGTCATTATAATAGCAGCCCACAGCCCACAGTCCCTGCATTGCTGTACTAGTATCTCACAGTCCACAGTCCCTGCATTGCTGTACTAGTATCTCACAGTCCCTGCATTGCTGTACTAGTATCTCACAGTCCACAGTCCCTGCATTGCTGTACTAGTATCTCACAGCCCACAGTCCCTGCATTGCTGTAGTAGTGTCTCACAGCCCACAGTCCCTGCATTGCTGTACTAGTATCTCACAGCCCACAGTCCCTGCATTGCTGTACTAGTATCTCACAGTCCACAGTCCCTGCATTGCTGTACTAGTATCTCACAGTCCCTGCATTGCTGTACTAGTATCTCACAGTCCACAGTCCCTGCATTGCTGTACTAGTATCTCACAGCCCACAGTCCCTGCATTGCTGTAGTAGTGTCTCACAGCCCCTGCATTGCTGTAGTAGTGTCTCACAGCCCACAGTCCCTGCATTGCTGTAGTAGTGTCTCACAGCCCACAGTCCCTGCATTGCTGTAGTAGTATCTCACAGCCCACAGTCCCTGCATTGCTGTAGTAGTATCTCACAGTCCCTGCATTGCTGTAGTAGTATCTCACAGTCCCTGCATTGCTGTACTAGTATCTCATAGCCCACAGTCCCTGCATTGCTGTACTAGTATCTCGCAGTCCCTGCATTGCTGTAGTAGTATCTCACAGTCCCTGCATTGCTGTACTAGTATCTCACAGCCCACAGTCCCTGCATTGCTGTACTAGTATCTCACAGCCCACAGTCCCTGCATTGCTGTACTAGTATCTCACAGCCCACAGTCCCTGCATTGCTGTAGTAGTATCTCACAGTCCCTGCATTGCTGTAGTAGTAACTCACAATCCCTACATTGCTGTACTAGTATCTCACAGCCAACAGTCCCTGCACTGCTGTAGTAGTATCTCGCAGTCCCTGCATTGCTGTAGTAGTATCTCACAGCCCACAGTCCCTGCATTGCTGTAGTAGTTTCTCACAGTCCCTGCACTGCTGTAGTAGTATCTCGCAGTCCATGCATTGCTGTAGTAGTATCTCACAGCCCACAGTCCCTGCATTGCTGTAGTAGTATCTCACAGTCCCTGCATTGCTGTACTAGTATCTCACAGTCCCTGCATTGCTGTACTAGTATCTCACAGCCCACAGTCCCTGCATTGCTGTAGTAGTATCTCACAGTCCCTTCATTGCTGTAGTAGTATCTCACAGTCCCTGCATTGCTGTAGTAGTATTTCACAGTCCCTGCATTGCTGTACTAGTATCTCACAGCCCACAGTCCCTGCATTGCTGTAGTAGTATCTCACAGTCCCTGCATTGCTGTAGTAGTATCTCACAGTCCCTGCATTGCTGTAGTAGTATCTCACAGTCCCTGCATTGCTGTAGTAGTATCTCACAGTCCCTGCATTGCTGTAGTAGTATCTCACAGTCCCTGCATTGCTGTAGTAGTATCTCACAGTCCCTGCATTGCTGTAGTAGTATCTCACAGTCCCTGCATTGCTGTACTAGTATCTCACAGCCCACAGTCCCTGCATTGCTGTAGTAGTATCTCACAGTCCATGCATTGCTGTAATAGTATCTCACAGCCCACAGTCCCTGCATTGCTGTAGTAGTATCTCAGTCCCTGCACTGCTGTAGTAGTATCTCGCAGTCCATGCATTGCTGTAGTAGTATCTCACAGCCCACAGTCCCTGCATTGCTGTAGTAGTATCTCACAGTCCCTGCATTGCTGTGGTAGTATCTCACAGTCCCTGCATTGCTGTAGTAGTATCTCACAGTCCCTACATTGCTGTACTAGTATCTCACAGCCCACAGTCCCTGCATTGCTGTAGTAGTATCTCACAGTCCATGCATTGCTGTAGTAGTATCTTACAGTACCTGCATTGCTGTACTAGTATCTCACAGCCCACAGTCCCTGCATTGCTGTAGTAGTATCTCACAGTCCCTGCATTGCTGTAGTAGTATCTCACAGTCCCTGCATTGCTGTACTAGTATCTCACAGTCCCTGCATTGCTGTACTAGTATCTCACAGTCCCTGCATTGCTGTAATAGTATCTCACAGTCCCTGCATTGCTGTAGTAGTATCTCACAGTCCCTGCATTGCTGTACTAGTATCTCACAGTCCCTGCATTGCTGTAGTAGTATCTCACAGTCCCTGCATTGCTGTAGTAGTATCTCACAGTCCCTGCATTGCTGTAGTAGTATCTCACAGTCCCTGCATTGCTGTAGTAGTATCTCACAGTCCCTGCATTGCTGTAGTAGTATCTCACAGCCCCCAGTCCCTGCATTGCTGTAGTAGTATCTCACAGTCCCTGCATTGCTGTAGTAGTATCTCACAGTCCACAGTCCCTGCATTGCTGTAGTAGTATCTCACAGTCCACAGTCCCTGCATTGCTGTAGTAGTATCTCAGTCCCTGCATTGCTGTAGTAGTATCTCACAGTCCCTGCATTGCTGTAGTAGTATCTCACAGTCCCTGCATTGCTGTAGTAGTATCTCACAGCCCCCAGTCCCTGCATTGCTGTAGTAGTATCTCACAGTCCCTGCATTGCTGTAGTAGTATCTCACAGTCCCTGCATTGCTGTAGTAGTATCTCACAGTCCCTGCATTGCTGTACTAGTATCTCACAGCCCACAGTCCCTGCATTGCTGTAGTAGTATCTCACAGTCCCTGCATTGCTGTAGTAGTATCTCACAGTCCCTGCATTGCTGTAGTAGTATCTCACAGCCCCCAGTCCCTGCATTGCTGTAGTAGTATCTCACAGCCCCCAGTCCCTGCATTGCTGTAGTAGTATCTCACAGTCCCTGCATTGCTGTAGTAGTATCTCACAGTCCCTGCATTGCTGTAGTAGTATCTCACAGTCCCTGCATTGCTGTAGTAGTATCTCACAGTCCCTGCATTGCTGTAGTAGTATCTCACAGTCCCTGCATTGCTGTACTAGTATCTCACAGCCCACAGTCCCTGCATTGCTGTAGTAGTATCTCACAGTCCCTGCATTGCTGTAATAGTATCTCACAGCCCACAGTCCCTGCATTGCTGTAGTAGTATCTCAGTCCCTGCACTGCTGTAGTAGTATCTCGCAGTCCATGCATTGCTGTAGTAGTATCTCACAGCCCACAGTCCCTGCATTGCTGTAGTAGTATCTCACAGTCCCTGCATTGCTGTGGTAGTATCTCACAGTCCCTGCATTGCTGTAATAGTATCTCACAGCCCACAGTCCCTGCATTGCTGTAGTAGTATCTCAGTCCCTGCACTGCTGTAGTAGTATCTCGCAGTCCATGCATTGCTGTAGTAGTATCTCACAGCCCACAGTCCCTGCATTGCTGTAGTAGTATCTCACAGTCCCTGCATTGCTGTGGTAGTATCTCACAGTCCCTGCATTGCTGTAGTAGTATCTCACAGTCCCTACATTGCTGTACTAGTATCTCACAGCCCACAGTCCCTGCATTGCTGTAGTAGTATCTCACAGTCCCTGCATTGCTGTAGTAGTATCTCACAGTCCCTGCATTGCTGTACTAGTATCTCACAGTCCCTGCATTGCTGTACTAGTATCTCACAGTCCCTGCATTGCTGTACTAGTATCTCACAGTCCCTGCATTGCTGTACTAGTATCTCACAGCCCACAGTCCCTGCATTGCTGTAGTAGTATCTCACAGTCCCTGCATTGCTGTAGTAGTATCTCACAGTCCCTGCATTGCTGTAGTAGTATCTCACAGCCCACAGTCCCTGCATTGCTGTAGTAGTATCTCACAGTCCCTGCATTGCTGTAGTAGTATCTCACAGTCCCTGCATTGCTGTAGTAGTATCTCACAGTCCCTGCATTGCTGTAGTAGTATCTCACAGTCCCTGCATTGCTGTAGTAGTATCTCACAGCCCCCAGTCCCTGCATTGCTGTAGTAGTATCTCACAGTCCCTGCATTGCTGTAGTAGTATCTCACAGTCCACAGTCCCTGCATTGCTGTAGTAGTATCTCACAGTCCACAGTCCCTGCATTGCTGTAGTAGTATCTCACAGTCCCTGCATTGCTGTAGTAGTATCTCACAGTCCCTGCATTGCTGTAGTAGTATCTCACAGTCCCTGCATTGCTGTAGTAGTATCTCACAGCCCCCAGTCCCTGCATTGCTGTAGTAGTATCTCACAGCCCCCAGTCCCTGCATTGCTGTAGTAGTATCTCACAGTCCCTGCATTGCTGTAGTAGTATCTCACAGTCCCTGCATTGCTGTAGTAGTATCTCACAGTCCCTGCATTGCTGTAGTAGTAGCTCACAGCCCACAGTCCCTGCATTGCTGTAGTAGTATCTCACAGTCCCTGCATTGCTGTAGTAGTATCTCACAGTCCCTGCATTGCTGTAGTAGTATCTCACAGTCCCTGCATTGCTGTAGTAGTATCTCACAGCCCCCAGTCCCTGCATTGCTGTAGTAGTATCTCACAGCCCCCAGTCCCTGCATTGCTGTAGTAGTATCTCACAGTCCCTGCATTGCTGTAGTAGTATCTCACAGTCCCTGCATTGCTGTAGTAGTATCTCACAGTCCCTGCATTGCTGTAGTAGTAGCTCACAGCCCACAGTCCCTGCATTGCTGTAGTAGTATCTCACAGTCCCTGCATTGCTGTAGTAGTATCTCACAGTCCCTGCATTGCTGTAGTAGTATCTCACAGTCCCTGCATTGCTGTAGTAGTATCTCACAGCCAAAAAAAAAGAAAGAAGCAAAGAACAATTGCGCATGTACCACACGTGCAGCACAGATCAACTCAAAATAGGTTAACCACACCATAACAAATAGATACAATGGAAAAGAGAGAGACTCAGTGGCGCAGATGGAATAAAACAATAAAAATTAATACAATACAATTCCCTTTTTAAAAAAAGGGGAAAAGAGTTCGTTCCAGGTTTTTCGTTTTACTTTCGATAGTTCCACCTCGGGGAAAATACCTCAAGCAGGGAAGAAAAAATATCCTTAGTGCAACACTGTTTTACATAGGTAGTCACACTCTTATCCTATAGTTACGCACTCACATTATTTAAGTGTAATATGTGCTCATCATCCTCCACAGGTCCTTCATCAGAAGCATGACGATGGACCATAGCGTCCGAAACGCTGGGACTCCGTAAGGACCATGGGGATAGACGGGCTCCGCAGGAGACATGGGCACTTTAAGAAAGACTTTGGGTGTGCACTGGCTCCTCCCTCTATGCCCCTCCTCCAGACCTCAGTTTGATACTGTGCCCAGAGGAGATGGGTGCACTGCAGGGAGCTCTCCTGAGTTTCCTGCTAAGAAAGTATTTTTGTTAGGTTTTTTATTTTCAGGGAGCTCTGCTGGCAACAGACTCCCTGCATTGAGGGACAGAGGGGAGAGAAGCAGACCTACTTAAATGATAGGCTCTGCTTCTTAGGCTACTGGACACCATTAGCTCCAGAGGGAGTCGGAACACAGGTTCGCCCTGGACGTTCGTCCCAGAGCCGCGCCGCCGTCCTCCTCACAGAGCCAGAAGAAAGAAGCCGGGTGAGTATGAGAAGAAAGAAGGCTTCAAAAGGCGGCAGAAGACTTCATTGATCTTCACTGAGGTAACGCACAGCACTGCAGCTGTGCGCCATTGCTCCCATACACCTCGCAAACGGCAGTCACTGTAAGGGTGCAGGGCGCAGGGGGTGGCGCCCTGGGCAGCAATATAAACCTCTTTTCTCTCTCATCCACTAGGGGACACTGGAGTCCTATACAGTAGGGGTGTGAAGCTTGCTACCGGAGGTGTGGCACAATCTAAAATTAGCATTGTGTGCACAGCCGGCTCCTCCCCCTTCACATCCCTCCTCCCTCAGTTTAGAAAATTGTGCCTAGGAGGTACAAGCACAGGGAGCTCCTGCTCCTTGAAGTTTTCTTTAATTGTTTAAATTTTATTTTTTAGTCATTCATAACTGACCCAATCTCTCCTAACTAAAGGGAGGGTGCAGGTTTTAAGAGACTAATCTTTAAGAAGAGCCCAATCCCACCTAGCAAGGGAGGGAGCAGGCAGAACCTAAGTGGACATAGCCCAATCCTTCCTAACAAAAGGAAGGTGCAGGCATTGCTGAAAAGAGACTAAAATCCCAATAAAGGGATCTGCTTCTCTCTTACTGAAACAAAAATCCGGAGCACAGTGAGTACTGGTTGTATTTCAGGGCCCTTAGTCAGATGTATCCGGTGCAGCATCCCCCGCTCGCTCCCCTATGATAGTTAATTGATGTTCAAACATCAGAGGCATTCCCCTCCCGCCCCAGCACTGAAGGGGAGATAGGAGAAAGAGATTCAGATTACAGCGCTGTCATACAGAGCGCTCACATGGTACATCCGCCGGCCGCTGAAGGTCAAGGGGAGACTGCGGGCTGTATCTCTCAGCCGCCGCCCGCCCGCTGATGCGTAGCTGCCCGCTCGGCACTTTCCCCAGCCTTGCTAAAACATACACAGGGACGCCGTCTTGCCGCCCGCTCTGATGGTCCCGCAGGCCGCCGAAGCGCTCCTGCCCGGCACTACAGCCTCGTTGAGGCACAGCCGCTCTTCCCATCAGCGGCACAGAGAGCGGAGGGCTGAGGGAAGACGGGGGCACAGTACAGGGCCAATGCTCTTGAAAGAGATATAGCAGGGTGAGCGGCGGCTATGGGAAATCTGAGGGGGTTTTTAATGAAGTGCATAAAAATTTTTAGTGGCGGCCATTTTTACATACAGTAAGAGGCGCCAAGTGCCTTTTCAGCAAAAGACAGCCCCCAATAGTGACAATATTTCCCTCAGCCAGTGACAGGACAGAGGGAGGGGTTTTTATACCTAGGTTAGGCATAGGAAAGATGTAGTAATTGCTCCCTCTGCTGGTAGTTTTTATTCTTTTTCATCCACTAGGGGTCACTGGAGTACTCTTGGGATATGGACGGTTCCACTGGAACTAGGCACTGAATAGTTAAACTTTGACTATATCTCCCCTCCATATTCCAGAGTACCTCAGTGTTTTTTCGGTGCTCACAGAGCAACTAGGCTTGTGGAAGTGGATCCACAATTATTGATTTTTTCTTTGATTATTTTTTGAAAACATCCCTTTCCCCCTTCCAAGAAGGCGAGGGTCTGGGATAGGAAAGCTGCTGAAGCAGCTGTGGGTGTCGGACCTCTCTAGAAGAGCTCCCTCACTACCACGTGCAGGTCACCTGCAGTAAAAGGCTGACAGTGCTTACAGAGAAGCCCCGTCATTGCCCTCACCACAGGGTCCAGGTATGTTTAACGGGGCGGTCAGCTCACGCTGCCGCCCTGCTGTGTGGGATACTGTGTGTGTGTGTGTGTGTGGCCGCCGGCCGCTGCCTTCAGCCGTCCGCCGCCGCTTCCAGCGCCGCTGTTTATGATGTGTCCCCCGCCGCTCTGAGCCGCACCGTCCACGTTGATTTATGCATAGACCGCTCCACGGCTCTATGCAGCGCGCTCCCCGGCCCGGCTCCTTGTATAGAGAACGATACACGGAGCACGGGGGGGGGGGGGGGGGGGGGGGCACACAAATGTGAGTAACTTTGATGCCACAGTGATGTTCTCTGCACACAGAAATGTCAGGGTCACTGGATAAAATCTCATGATTGAACTCTTGTTGATAAAAGAAGTATGTTTACTAGAATACAGCAGCGCTGCATATGTATTACAATAGGCTATTAAGTCTTGTTAAACAGGATACATGTTGCTCTTATATGGGGGTAATTCCAAGTTGATCGCAGCAGGATTTTTGTTAGCAATTGGGCAAAACCATGTGCACTGCAGGGGAGGCAGATATAACATGTGCAGAGAGAGTTAGATTTGGGTGGGGTGTGTTCAATCTGCAATCTAATTTGCAGTGTAAAAATAAAGCAGCCAGTATTTACCCTGCACAGAAATAAAATAACCCACCCAAATCTAACTCTTTCTGCACATGTTATATCTGCCTCCCCTGCAGTGCACATGGTTTTGCCCAATTGCTATCAAAAATCCTGCTGCGATCAACTTGGAATTACCCCCTATATGTGCATGAATGCAACGTAGTATGTTTATTAAATCTGCTTACATAATTATAAGTCTGCATATTTAACCATTTTTCCTGTTGTTTTTCCAGAATTCCCTGTATTACATCTCTCCTCCATTGAAGGCGCAGGGGTGTTAAGGGGAATTTGCTGACGTGTACTGCACTTGGCCAGATATATATTTGTAAAGACACCTTAGTGCTATTTACTGAGTCGCACAGGTTGTATTTTGTATTGTCTGTTGGATATAATGAGTAAGACACCAGTAAAGACTATTATTCTTATCATAACTGTTTATAATGATATTGGGGGTCATTCCGAGTTGTTCGCTCGTTATTTTTCTCTCGCAACGGAGCGATTAGTCGCTAATGCGCATGCGCAATGTCCGCAGTGCGACTGCGCCAAGTAAATTTGCTATGCAGTTAGGAATTTTACTCACGGCATTACAAGGTTTTTTCTTCGTTCTGGTGATCGTAGTGTGATTGACAGGAAGTGGGTGTTTCTGGGCGGAAACTGGCCATTTTATGGGAGTGTGTGAAAAAACGCTACCGTTTCTGGGAAAAACGCGGGAGTGGCTGGAGAAACGGAGGAGTGTCTGGGCGAACGCTGGGTGTGTTTGTGACGTCAAACCAGGAACGACAAGCACTGAACTGATCGCAGATGCCGAGTAAGTCTGGAGCTACTCAGAAACTGCACAGAGAAGTCTTTTCGCAATATTGCGAATCTTTCGTTCGCAATTTTGATAAGCTAAGATTCACTCCCAGTAGGCGGCGGTTTAGCGTGTGCAAAGCTGCTAAAAGCAGCTTGCGAGCGAACAACTCGGAATGACCCCCATTATCCCAAAGACTGCATATCTGAATCATGGCTGTGGTCAGCCAAATACTGGCTTTGTTCACTGTTGTAAAGTAAGATGTGTTATACAATTGGTCAGCACATGGTGATTATAAAACAGTATCTGTGGAGCACTGCAAGCATTGTGAGTTCAGGCTCACCTGCAGCAGCTTTGCTTTATTCACTTAGCCACACCACAATTGGATACGCCCGATTTCATCTGATCGTGGAGGCTAAGCAGTGTTGGGCCTGGTTAGCCACCTGGGAATACAAGGTGCTGTAGGTATTTTTAAATCTAAAGCCACACCACACTGGATTCGGGACCCATTAACTAAGCTGCGGTTAAGCAGCAGACTTCTCAGGTTTTTAAGCCTGTGAGTGGTCACATTTAGTTTCAGACTTCTAAGAATTATTATACTTCTGAATCAGGATATATTTGGATACATGTATATGGGTATATAATATATATGTGTATGTGTGTATGTATGCATATATGAAATATATATATATTTACAAGGTCTGAGTATGTGTGAATATACATGGTTGTATATGTGTATATATGTATATATGTATATATATATATATATATATATATATATATATATATATATAATATGCTGACATTAAAAAATCTTTTTGGCAAGACTACAGTGGCGCAATTGGTCAGCACACAGTGCTTATTAAACAGTATCTGTTGAGCACTGCAAACATTGTGAGGTCAGGCCTCACCTCCCCAGATCCCCAGTGGCCTAATGGATAGGACACTGCCCTCCTAAACCAGGGATTGTGGGTTCAGGTACCATCTGGATTGCAAGTCACTACAGCAACCATTTCATCACCAGAGTTGATGTTTAAACAGCAGCTTTTGCTTATTGTTTTTACAGGTGGCGCTGTAGCCAAGTGGTTAGGCTTCCCGCCCACAGTGAACTTTGTGATTGCATGGACACTGGTTCAGATCCTGGTTTAACAGGTGTAATATATATATATAATAATAATAAAAAAAAAAAAAACATGGTGGGACACCATTTTTTTACGTTACTTCCTGGGTCTTTGCTTGAGGTTGCTGCCCTACAACACTCAGCCTCTGGGGGAGCAGGGGGTTGTTAGGAATTTAATTTATTAATTGTTTTTGACAGCATGTCTCTACAGGAAGATTCACTATTGCTGGTAACCACATGCACGGTAATGCAGGTTTATACACAGATTACTTCCGTGGTGTACTTACTGGTCGGGGTACATGATCACAAAGTCTAATGCATAATCAAACAAGCAGCTTCGCTGCAGAGTCGGTCACACAGTGTGTCGGACAAATTCGACTGCGCAGACAGACCCTTACCGGTCCTCTTTGGGGGGAATGCGGGCGCATGTACTGCCTGAGAGGGAAAAATTTACTGTTTCAGCTAGATTGTTGCGGTCGATTCGCCGCCAGCCCTCATAGCACCAGGCCAGTACGTCAGGTTCTCAGCGAAGGCTGAACAATTTCCAATGAGAGACAATTGCAATTATTGGGCATTTAACTACCTATCGGAGTATACCCTACACAGCAGTAGGGCTGTTGCTTCGCCCTGCTTTGGTAAGGGTTTGAGGTAACAACAAGGCTGTAGTGGCAGGGCGCTCCAGTTCAGGTTTGCCCTAGATAAATACCACCTTACACTTCTTGCTGCCTACAGCTTCTGTGAAGTTGGCAGTTGGTTCTTGCGTCTCAGCTTCGCTAGTGGCGCACAACGTCCACTTTGGCTACGTTCCAAATGAGAATAGATCGCAGACCGAGTGGGGGGGGGGAAATCTGATTTCCTACCATTGTCTACGCGAATTCCTGAATGATTCCGTCTCAACGATTTCAATTCCTAGGTATGATTCTCGATACGGTAAATCAAAGAATTTACCTACCCAGACAGAAGTACAGGCCATTCGTCATCTGGTACAATTAGTGCTCAAGCCTCGCACAGTCTCTGTTCATTTGTACATTCGCCTATTAGACACAATGGTGGCGGCTTTTGAAGCGCTTCAGTTCGGAAGACTTCACTCACGTTCTTTTTAACTGGATGTGCTCGCAATGGTTGGCTGTGGCCTAACGAGTACAGTGTCTGCCTGCAATGCATGCCAAAAACAATGGTAGGGCTCGCTTCTGCAGATTCACCGCAGGGTCCAAGGGCCAGGGTGTCTCTACTCTGGTGGCTCAAGGTACAGAATCTAACCGCAGGAAACGGTTCGGCGCCTGGAATTGGATAATTCTCACGGCGGACGCGAGTCTCAGAGGTTGGAGAGCTGTAGTTCAAAATTTTCAGCTCCAGGGTCTCTGGGCGGATCACGAAAGATTGCTGTCTATAAATGTCCTGGAACTCCGGGCAATTTACAATGCGCTACGACAAGCAGTACACATGCTGCAGGCTCAGGCTGTCCAGGTGCAGTCAGACAATGCGACGATGGTCGCATACATCAACAAACAAGGAGGAACGAAAAGCCGCATGACAATGCGGGAAGTAGCTCAAGTCCTCAATTGGGCCGAGGTGATTTTGTCGGCAGTGTTCATTCCGGGAGTGGACAACTGGGAGGCGGATTATCTCAGCTGCCAGGATTTTTATCCAGGATGTGCATTAAATCCAGAAGTGTTTCACACGCTGGTCCAGAAGTAAGGTTACCCGCGAGTGGACCTGATGGCATCTCGCCACAATAATCAAACGCCCCAGTATGTGTCCAGAACGAGAGATCCAAAGGCAGTGGCGGTGGATGCTCTCACAATCGCTTGGCCGTACAGCCTCGTGTATCTGTTTCCACCATTTCCGCTGCTCCCTCTGTTGCTAAAACGGATCAAAAGAGAGTTCGTCACAGTCATACTAGTGGCGCCTCATTGGCCACGGAGAGCTTGGTTCTCGGATCTTCGCGGATTACTCGCAGACGATCCTTGGCCGCTCCCACTGCGTCTGGACCTGTTACAACAGGGTCCGTTCCTTTACCCCGATTTAGCGCGGCTGCGTTTGACGGAGTGGCTGTTGAGACCGCCCTCTTAAAAAGAGAGGGCATTCCAGTATCGGTTATACCAACCATGTTACGTGCTAGGAAGCCGGTTACGGCAGCTCATTATTACAGAATTTGGCGTGCCTATATAGGTTGGTGTGAAGCTCGGAAGTTTCCGACATCATCTTTCAAGTTATCCCGTCTTTTGTTATTTCTACAGATGGGGTTAGATGGAGGACTGCGTCTATCCACACTAGAAGTGCAGATATCTGCTTTGTCAATCTACTTTCAAAGACGATTGGCTCTTTTGCCATCAGTACACACCTTTATGCAGGGTGTCCTCAGAGTACAGCCTCCATTCATTCCACCTACAGCGCCATGGGACTTGAATCTGGTTTTAGAGTTCTTACAGTCTTCATATTTTGAACCCTTACAGCAAGTGGATATAAAGTTTCTCACTTGGAAAACAATTTTTCTTCTAGCCTTAGCTTCGGCAAGGCGTGTTTCAGATTTGGGGGCCTTGTCATGCAAGTCACCGTATTTGGTGTTTCATGATGACAGAGCGGAACTTCGGACGAATCCCGCTTTCTTACCAAAGGTAGTGTCATCTTTTCACATCAATCAACCAATAGTAGTTCCTGTGTTAACAGGACATTCTGAAACTCTGGATGTGGTACGCGCATTACGCGTTTATGTATCCCGAACGTCTTCAGTTCGTAAGACGGATACGTTGTTTGTTCTCTATGATGCTGCCAAGATGGGTTGGCCAGCGTCTAAACAAACCTTATCCAGATGGATAACACTGACTATACGTCAAGCTTACCTTCATGCTAGGTTACATCCGCCTACATCAGTAACAGCTCATTCCACACGTTCTGTGGGACCTTCATGGGCAGCTGGTCGGGGAGTTTCTACGACGCAGCTTTGCCGTGCGGCTACATGGTCTTCAGTGCACACGATTGTGCGCTTTTATAAGTTTGATACTTTTGCGGCATCAGCATCTAGCTTTGGCCGTTTAGTGTTACAGGTGCCAAACAGCTCTCCCGCCCACGGGGGAAGCTTTGGTACGTCCCAAGAGTACTCCAGTGACCCCTAGTGGATGAAAAAGAAAATAGGATTTTGGTACTTACCAGATAAATCCTTTTCTTTGAATCCATAGGGGACACTGGACGCCCACCCAGAGCAGTTTTACCTGGTTGTGGTAAGTGCAGGGAATATTATGGTAACACACTATCACCGACTGTTTCAAATTATAAATTTTGTCGGGTTGGTGTCAACTGTTAGTTGTCATTTTTTGTTTGTGTCAACTTTATTGTTGTCCGTTTTTGGTTATATGCATGTCTCCATTGTCAACCTCTATAGCTCCAGTTCGGCTCAGTAAAAAAACACTGAGGTACTCTGGAATATGGAGGGGAGGTATAGTCAAAGTTTAACTATTCAGTGCCTAGTTCCAGTGGAACCGTCCATATCCCAAGAGTACTCCAGTGCCCCCTATGGATTCAAAGAAAAGGATTTACCTGGTAAGTACCAAAATCCTATTTTTAGGTCTCTGCTGCAAAGGATTTGTTTGACATGGTTTAAATCAAGCATCTTTATGCTTTATAATTTTCAAGGGACTTCTAATACAAAGATCCTAGGAAAATATAGGGAACGTCTGGATATCAACCCCGACCTCAAAACTGAATCACAGTTTTAGTATGCGAGGGTTGCAACGAGGCTGTTGTTTAGTGTAATTAATTTTTATTTATTTTTTCTCAGAATCCAGCCATATAAATCCAGTATACAACTGTTCCCGTCATCTACGGTATTCCGCAACATATAATTTTACCATACTATTTATATTTTCTCTATCGTCCTAGTGGATGCTGGGGTTCCTGAAAGGACCATGGGGAATAGCGGCTCCGCAGGAGACAGGGCACAAAAAGTAAAGCTTTTCCAGATCAGGTGGTGTGCACTGGCTCCTCCCCCTATGACCCTCCTCCAGACTCCAGTTAGATTTTTGTGCCCGGCCGAGAAGGGTGCAATCTAGGTGGCTCTCCTAAAGAGCTGCTTAGAGAAAGTTTAGCTTAGGTTTTTTATTTTACAGTGATTCCTGCTGGCAACAGGATCACTGCAACGAGGGACTTAGGGGAGAAGAAGTGAACTCACCTGCGTGCAGGATGGATTGGCTTCTTGGCTACTGGACATCAGCTCCAGAGGGACGATCACAGGTACAGCCTGGATGGTCACCGGAGCCGCGCCGCCGGCCCCCTTGCAGATGCTGAAGTAAGAAGAGGTCCAGAATCGGCGGCTGAAGACTCCTGCAGTCTTCTAAAGGTAGCGCACAGCACTGCAGCTGTGCGCCATTTTCCTCTCAGCACACTTCACACGCAGTCACTGAGGGTGCAGGGCGCTGGGGGGGGGCGCCCTGGGAGGCAAATGAAAACCTATTAAAAGGCTAAAAATACCTCACATATAGCCCCCAGAGGCTATATGGAGATATTTAACCCCTGCCTGTATTCACAAAATAGCGGGAGACGAGCCCGCCGAAAAAGGGGCGGGGCCTATCTCCTCAGCACACGGCGCCATTTCCTCTCACAGCTCCGCTGGTCAGGAAGGCTCCCAGGTCTCTCCCCTGCACTGCACTACAGAAACAGGGTAAAACAGAGAGGGGGGGCAAATTTAATGGCAATATCTTGATATATATAAAGCAGCTATAAGGGAGCACTTATTATAAGGCTATCCCTGTCATATATAGCGCTTTTTGGTGTGTGCTGGCAAACTCTCCCTCTGTCTCCCCAAAGGGCTAGTGGGTCCTGTCTTCGTTTAGAGCATTCCCTGTGTGTCTGCTGTGTGTCGGTACGTGTGTGTCGACATGTATGAGGACGATATTGGTGTGGAGGCGGAGCAATTGCCAAATATGGGGATGTCACCTCCTAGGGGGTCGACACCAGAATGGATGCCTTTATTTGTGGAATTACGGGATAGCGTCAACTCGCTTAAGCAGTCGTTTGACGACATGAGGCGGCCGGACAATCAATTAGTGCCTGTCCAGGCGCCTCAAACACCGTCAGGGGCTGTAAAACGCCCTTTGCCTCAGTCGGTCGACACAGACCCAGACACAGGCACTGATTCCAGTGGTGACGGTGACCAATCAACCGTATTTTCCAGTAGGGCCACACGTTATATGATTTTGGCAATGAAGGAGGCGTTACATTTAGCTGATACTACAGGTACCACTAAACAGGGTATTATGTGGGGTGTGAAAAAACTACCTATAGTTTTTCCTGAATCAGAAGAATTAAATGACGTGTGTGATGAAGCGTGGGTTGCCCCCGATAAAAAGCTGATAATTTCAAAGAAGTTATTGGCATTATACCCTTTCCCGCCAGAGGTTAGGGAGCGCTGGGAAACACCTCCTTGGGTGGACAAGGCGCTAACACGCTTATCTAAACAAGTGGCGTTACCCTCTCCTGAGACGGCCGCACTTAAAGATCCATCAGATAGGAGGATGGAAAATATCCAAAAAAGTATATACACACATGCAGGTGTTATACTACGACCAGCTATAGCGACAGCCTGGATGTGCAGTGCTGGGGTAGCTTGGTCAGAGTCCCTGATTGAAAATATTGATACCCTGGACAGGGACAATGTTTTACTGTCTTTAGAGCAAATAAAGGATGCATTTCTTTATATGCGTGATGCACAGAGGGATATCTGCACACTGGCATCACGGGTAAGTGCTATGTCCATTTCGGCCAGAAGAGCTTTATGGACGCGACAGTGGACAGGCGATGCGGATTCAAAACGGCATATGGAAGTTTTGCCGTATAAAGGGGAGGAGTTATTTGGAGTCGGTCTATCAGATTTGGTGGCCACGGCTACAGCCGGGAAATCCACCTTTCTACCTCAAGTCACTCCCCAACAGAAAAAGGCACCGACTTTTCAACCGCAGCCCTTTCGTTCCTTTAAAAATAAGAGAGCAAAGGGATATTCATATCTGCCACGAGGCAGAGGTCGAGGGAAGAGACAGCAACAGGCAGCTCCTTCCCAGGAACAGAAGCCTTCCCCGGCTTCTACAAAAGCCTCAGCATGACGCTGGGGCTTCTCAAGCGGACTCGGGGACGGTGGGTGGTCGTCTAAAAAATTACAGCGCGCAGTGGGCTCACTCGCAGGTAGATCCCTGGATCCTGCAGATAATATCTCAGGGGTACAGGTTGGAATTAGAGACAGATCCACCTCGCCGTTTCCTGAAGTCTGCTTTACCAACGTCCCCTTCCGAAAGGGAGACGGTTTTGGAAGCCATTCACAAGCTGTACTCTCAGCAGGTGATAGTCAAGGTACCTCTTCTACAACAAGGGAAGGGGTATTATTCCACTCTATTTGTGGTACCGAAGCCGGATGGCTCGGTAAGGCCTATTCTAAATCTGAAGTCCTTGAACCTGTACATAAAGAAGTTCAAGTTCAAGATGGAGTCACTCAGAGCAGTGATAGCGAACCTGGAAGAGGGGGACTTTATGGTATCCTTGGACATCAAGGATGCGTATCTCCACGTTCCAATTTACCCCTCACACCAGGGGTACCTCAGGTTCGTTGTACAAAACTGTCACTATCAGTTTCAGACGCTGCCGTTTGGTTTGTCCACGGCACCTCGGATCTTTACAAAGGTAATGGCCGAGATGATGATTCTTCTTCGAAGAAAAGGCGTATTAATTATCCCATACTTGGACGATCTCCTAATAAGGGCAAGGTCCAGAGAACAGCTAGAGATGGGATTAGCAATATCTCAAGAGGTGCTAAAGCAGCACGGATGGATTCTGAATATTCCAAAATCCCAATTAATGCCGACAACTCGTCTGCTGTTCCTAGGGATGATTCTGGACACTGTTCAGAAAAAGGTTTTTCTTCCCGAGGAAAAAGCCAAGGAGTTATCCGACCTGGTCAGGAATCTCCTAAAACCAGGAAAGGTGTCTGTACATCAATGCACAAGAGTCCTGGGAAAAATGGTGGCTTCTTACGAAGCAATTCCATTCGGCAGATTCCATGCAAGAATTTTCCAAAGGGATCTGTTGGACAAATGGTCAGGGTCGCATCTTCAGATGCACCTGCGGATAACCCTGTCTCCAAGGACAAGGGTATCTCTTCTGTGGTGGTTGCAGAGGGCTCATCTATTGGAGGGCCGCAGATTCGGCATACAGGATTGGATCCTGGTGACCACGGACGCCAGCCTGAGAGGCTGGGGAGCAGTCACACAAGGAAGAAACTTCCAGGGAGTTTGGTCGAGCCTGGAAAAGTCTCTTCACATAAACATTCTGGAACTAAGAGCAATCTACAATGCTCTAAGCCAGGCGGAACCTCTGCTTCAAGGAAGACCGGTGTTGATCCAGTCGGACAACATCACGGCAGTCGCCCATGTAAACAGACAGGGCGGCACAAGAAGCAGGAGTGCAATGGCAGAAGCTGCCAGGATCCTTCGCTGGGCGGAGAATCACGTGATAGCACTGTCAGCAGTGTTCATCCCGGGAGTGGACAACTGGGAAGCAGACTTCCTCAGCAGACACGATCTTCACCCGGGAGAGTGGGGACTTCATCCAGAAGTTTTCCACATGCTAATAAACCGTTGGGAAAGACCAATGGTGGACATGATGGCGTCTCGCCTCAACAAAAAACTGGACAGGTATTGCGCCAGGTCAAGAGATCCGCAGGCAATAGCTGTGGACGCGCTGGTAACACCTTGGGTGTACCAGTCGGTGTATGTGTTTCCTCCTCTGCCTCTCATACCAAAGGTATTGAGAATCATAAGGCAAAGCGGAGTAAGAACGATACTAGTGGCTCCGGATTGGCCAAGACGGTCTTGGTACCCGGAACTTCAAGAGATGGTCACGGACGATCCGTGGCCTCTACCTCTAAGACAGGACCTGCTTCAGCAGGGACCGTGTCTATTCCAAGACTTACCGCGGCTGCGTTTGACGGCATGGCGGTTGAACGCCAGATCCTAAAAGGGAAAGGCATTCCAGAAGAAGTCATTCCTACCTTGATTAAGGCAAGAAAGGAAGTCACCGCGAAGCATTATCACCGCATTTGGCGGAAATATGTTGCGTGGTGCGAGGATCGGAGTGCTCCGACGGAGGAATTTCAACTGGGTCGTTTCCTACATTTCCTGCAATCAGGATTGTCTATGGGTCTCAAATTGGGATCTATTAAGGTTCAAATTTCGGCCCTGTCAATATTCTTCCAAAAAGAATTGGCCTCAGTTCCTGAGGTCCAGACTTTTGTAAAGGGAGTACTGCATATACAGCCTCCTGTGGTGCCTCCGGTGGCACCGTGGGATCTAAATGTAGTTTTAGATTTCCTCAAATCCCATTGGTTTGAACCACTAAAAGATGTGGATTTGAAATATCTCACATGGAAAGTGACTATGTTACTGGCCCTGGCGTCCGCCAGGAGAGTATCTGAACTGGCGGCTTTATCTTATAAAAGCCCTTATTTAATTTTCCATTCGGATAGGGCAGAGCTGCGGACGCGTCCGCATTTTCTCCCTAAGGTGGTATCAGCGTTTCACCTGAACCAGCCTATTGTAGTGCCTGCGGCTACAAGAGACTTGGAGGACTCCAAGTTGTTGGACGTTGTCAGAGCTTTAAAAATATACATTTAAAGGACGGCTGGAGTCAGAAAATCTGACTCGCTGTTTATACTGTATGCACCCAACAAGTTGGGTGCGCCTGCTTCTAAGCAGTCGATTGCTCGTTGGATTTGTAACACAATTCAACTTGCACATTCTGTGGCAGGCCTGCCACAGCCTAAATCTGTTAAGGCCCATTCCACAAGGAAGGTGGGCTCATCTTGGGCGGCTGCCCGAGGGGTCTCGGCATTACAACTCTGCCGAGCAGCTACGTGGTCAGGGGAGAACACGTTTGTAAAATTCTACAAATTTGATACCCTGGCAAAGGAGGACCTGGAGTTCTCTCATTCGGTGCTGCAGAGTCATCCGCACTCTCCCGCCCGTTTGGGAGCTTTGGTATAATCCCCATGGTCCTTTCAGGAACCCCAGCATCCACTAGGACGATAGAGAAAATAAGAATTTACTTACCGATAATTCTATTTCTCGGAGTCCGTAGTGGATGCTGGGCGCCCATCCCAAGTGCGGATTATCTGCAATACTTGTACATAGTTATTGTTAACTAATTCGGGTTATTGTTTAGGGAGCCATCTTTCAGAGGCTCCTCTGTTATCATACTGTTAACTGGGTTTAGATCACAAGTTGTACGGTGTGATTGGTGTGGCTGGTATGAGTCTTACCCGGGATTCAAAATCCTCCCTTATTGTGTACGCTCGTCCGGGCACAGTACCTAACTGGAGTCTGGAGGAGGGTCATAGGGGGAGGAGCCAGTGCACACCACCTGATCTGGAAAAGCTTTACTTTTTGTGCCCTGTCTCCTGCGGAGCCGCTATTCCCCATGGTCCTTTCAGGAACCCCAGCATCCACTACGGACTCCGAGAAATAGAATTATCGGTAAGTAAATTCTTATTTTCAACGGACTTCTATTATAAAGATCCTAACGAAAATACAAGGAAGCAAGCGGATACAAACTCTACTAGCGGAGCCGAGTTACGGTTTGTGGTGTGGAGGTTGCAGGTCGGCTGGTGTTTCTCTTTTTATTTATTTTTTTATTTATATAAATATATTTTTGTCCTGTTCTAGTTTCTATATAAGAATGGAACAGTAATTCCAGCCGGATCCGATAACTTTGCTTCCGTCATCTCTCATAGCCTTTCTCTTCCTAGTTAAAGGGTGAAAGCGCAACGAGATATCCTGGTAGGGGGTTTTCCATGACAGGTTTCATGCAAAGACCTCCAACGGGACAGAGGCCTGTTATGTTTGTACGTAAGGTATCAACAAAAGCACACAGTCCCGGGGTGTGCGATTCCTACTTAGTCAGGGACGCTCCACCCGGGAGCAGGGCTCCGGCTAGAACAAGGATAACCTTGCAGATTGAATCTCCGATGGGAGACCGGAATTCCACACGCAACAATCAGTGCTTATTTAAAAGTTTTAAACCGGTTTTTAAGTGTCTACAAATTCAAGCTGAAATCAATACAGTCGATCATTGCAAGTTTAGAACATACAGATCTGCATATCCCAATCTGGGCCCCTCACCAGGCTTACTTAAGGCTTGCACTGCTGAGGGATCACTACCGATTCAGGGTCTTGCCGTTCAGTCTGTCACTGACCCCAAGACTGTTGACAGAAGATCATTGCATTCATGGTGACAGACTCGGGACTGTTGAAGTCACGATTGGTCCTTATCTAGGCGACATACTAATCAATGCATCATATCGAATCCAGTTGATCAGGGATTTTCAGACATCCCATCCATCCTCGGTCAACATGGGGAGATTGTAAATTTCCAGAGATCCAACCTCTGGCCAACTCAACGGATTCAACTCCTCGGTCTCCTCTTGGACAGGGTACTTCTGAGAGGATTCCTACCAAAGAACACAGTCCAGGACCTACAGAGATTAGTGGCTCAGGTACTGAGGTCCGGGACTATTTTCTACACCGCTGTGTGAAATTTTTCTGGAAGTTGGTGGTAAGCTTCATTCCCGTCCATTACAGATGAACCTCATTGCTCAGGGAGCAAGGTCACACTAGCGTCTAAGTAGAAGACTCCGACTTCCACCACGCTTATGCATTGCCTTACTTTATTTGTCATTGCACAGGAATCTCGCAACAGGCTAGAGATTCGACATTTGGGATTGGTGGTTCCTGCCAGCAGACGCCAGCCTCAAAGGTTGGGGCGCCGTCTTACAATAGTTTCGGAGCAGTTGGATGCTCCTGGAGAATACCTCTTTCTTGGCCAAAGGGGCCAGGTCATGGGTCAACACATAAGGATGCGGTCGAACAGCGTCACAACGACGGCATACGTAAACCGTCAAGGAGGAAAAAGGAACGGAATGGCGTTAAAGGAAGCCACAAAGCATGTATCCGGGACAAAGGGTCCAACAGCTGAAGGAGTGGACACATTAACACTTTTTTTGGTGGTACAGGAGGGTTTACATTTTTCCACCTTTCCAACTCATTCTCAGGGTTCTGAAAAGGGTTGAAAAGAGAGCGAGTGTCTCTGATTCTAATCGCACCAGATTGGCCCGCTGGATGGGTTAATAACGGAAGATCCGTGAAGGTTATCTCAGATAGGGGCCCTGCTATCAGGGACCGTTACAACATCCAGAAACAGGCTGCTTTTAACGGTGCGGTTATTGAAACCCGGATCCTATGAAACAGAGGGATACCAGGATCGACTATTTTTACGATGATTGCCGATAGGAGACCGGTCACAGACATACACTACTACTAGTAGAGGTACTAGGGCTGGTGTCATGAGATGGGTGGACTTCAGCGGACTTCCACTTCTCCGGACTTCTACTTTTCCTTTCGGCAGGTCAGGAAGTAGGACTGAGGCTGGGTTTCTCTGAACGGTCAAGTTTCGGTTCCATCCATCCTATTTCGACAGCGGTTAACATCCTTGCCAGAGGTTCAAACCTTTTTACAAGGGGTTCGGGGGATCCAACCCCTTTCTTCGTCCTCTTTCTGCGTCTTGACGCTTAAATTTGGTGTTTAAACAGACCTGAAATATCTATCTTGGACGGTCACATTAATGCTGGCCTTGGCTCCGGCCAGGCGGTTTTTCTGGGTTGGGAGCTTTTAGGACAGATCTCGGTATAATAGCAGCTTTCCTTCCTATGGTTGTCTCGGAGTTTCGAGTATCCGAACAAATTGTAGTATATTTTCCGGGTCGCGCAGATAGAGGCGTGTCCTGGGCTGTGTCCGAGTTTACCGGGTTTTGCCTACAAGTTACATCGTCCTTCAGTAAGTCGGACCATTTCTTGGTTTCTTGTAATGAGCCTCAGAAGTGTTGGCCAGCATCTGAGCAGTCTGGGTCTAGAATTGCCGTTCGGCAAACTCACATTTCCTGTGGCAAACAGGTTCCGTTTCAGACGGGTGCTCATACCACCCGACCAGTGGGCGACTCCTGGGCGGCGGCCAGAGGGGTTTCCACTAAACTTTGCAAGGCGGCATTGTGGTCCTCAGCCCACAGGTTCGCAAGAATTTACAGGTTGATGGTTTTGCGTCCGGGGACTCTAAGTTCGGACGTTTAATTTTGCAGGCCACCGACAGCACTCCCTCCCTGGGGGTTAACTTTGGGACGTCCCCTACTGTATAGGACTCCAGTGTCCCCTAGTGGATGAGAGAGAAAAGAGGATTTTGTTACTTACCGATAAATCCATTTCTCTGAATCCTCTAGGGGACACTGGACGCCCGCCTCGGTGCTGTCGGCCTGCTGGGTTCACGCTTCCTATTCAAAGGCCTCTTGTGGCTCACATAGGTAATCCCTGGACTTTGACGAACAAGGTCATAGGATCAAATCACATTGTGGCTCTGTGCCTAATGTGGATTTTACACAGTTTGTACAAACAGCGTTAGTTTTTCAGTTAAGAGTTCTTGGATGCTATTTGATAGGTTGTATACGGTTCGGTTCCTCGCCATGTGCTGAGGTATCGTGTCCTATTCTCTCAGTCAAATTTTCTAAACTGAGGGACGAGGGATGTGAGGGGGGAGGAACCGGCTGTGCACACAATGCTAATTTTAGATTGTGCCACACCTCCGGTTGCAAGCTTCACACCCCTACTGTATAGGACTCCAGTGTCCCCTAGAGGATTCAGAGAAATGGATTTATTGGTAAGTACCAAAATCCTCTTATTTGGCAAAAGAGAGCATATATACAGCTGGACACTGTATATATGAATGAGCCCCCGCCAATTTTACACTTTTAGCCGGACTGAAGCCCGCCGCCGAGGGGGCGGGGCTTCTCCCTCAGCACTCACCAGCGCCATGTTTTTCTCCACAGCACCGCTGAGAGGAAGCTTCCCGGACTCTCCCCTGCTTATCCCACGGTAGAAGAGAGGGTTTTAAAGAAGAGGGGGGGGGGGGCACATAATTCGGCGCAGATAATAATAACAGCGCTACGGGGTAAACATTAAATTGCTGTGTTTTTCCTGGGTCGTATAGCGCTGGGGTGTGTGCTGGCATACTCTCTCTCTGTCTCTCCTAAGGGCCTTGTGGGGGAACTGTCTTCAGATGAGCATTCCCTGAGTGTGTGGTGTGTCGGTACGTGTGTGTCGACATGTCTGAGGTAAAAGGCTGTCCTAAGGAGAAGATGGAGCAAATGTGTGTGTGAGGGGTGTCTCCGTCGACAACGCCGACACCTGTTTGGATATGTGTAATTAAGTGCTAAGGTGAATTTATTGCACAAAAGATTAGAGAACAGACAGGAAATCTACCCATGTCTGTCCCTATGTCACAGAGACCTTCAGAGTCTCACAATGCTCACTATCCAAAATAATAGACACTGATATCGACACGGAGTCTGACTCCAGTGTCGACTACGATAATGCAAAGTTACAGCCAAAATGGCAGAAAAGTATTCAATATATGATTATTGTAATAAAAGATGATTTGCATATCACTGATGACTCATCTGTCCCTGACACGAGAGTACACATGTTTAAGGGGAAGAAAGCTGAGGTAAATTTCCCTCCTCTCATGAAGAAAAAGAGCGGGAATCTCCAGACAAGAGACGGCAGCTTCCCACAAGAGAATTCTCAGGGAGTATCCTTTCCCCACTAGGGCCAGGATACGATGGGAATCTTCCCCTAGGTTGTACAAGGCATTGACACGTTTACCCAAAGGGTAGCGCTGACTTAACAGCTATCCTCAGGGATCCTGCAGATAGCATGCAGTAAAAGTACTTTGAAGTCCATTTACACACATTCTGGTACATTACTCAGACCGGCGGTTGTGTCGGCATGGGTTTATAGCGCTGTAGCAGCGTAGACTGATACCTTGTCAGCGGAGATTGAAACCCTAGATAAGGATACCATGTTGTTGTCCCTAGTATATGTATGTGTGTATATATATATATATATGTAAAAGATGTTGTCTTATATATATATATATATATATATATATATATATATATATATATATATATAAAAGACATGCCCAAAGAGACGTTAGTCTACTGGGTTCTAGAGTCAACGATATGTCGATTTCTGCTAGACGTGTCCTGTGGAACATGCAATGGACAGGTGATGCCGACTAAAAGAGGCATATGGAGTTGTTGCCTTACAAGGGTGAGGAATTGTTCGGAGAGGGCCTCTCGGATGTCGTCTCCACGGCTACGGCAGGTAAATAAAAAAATTTGACATATATTCCCTCACAATCTAAGAAAGCGCCTCATTATCAAATGCAGTCCTTTTCGTTCCAATAAAAGCAAGAGAGCACGTGGATCGTCCTTTCTTGCCAGAGGTAAGGGCAGAGGGAAAAAGCTGCACAACACAGCTAGTTCCCAGGAACAGAAGTCCTCCCCAGCCTCTGCTAAATCCACCGCATGACGCTGGGGCCTCCCTGGGGAAGTCAGCTCCTGTGGGGGCACGTCTTCGACTGTTCAGCCATGTCTGGGTCCACTCACAGGTGGATCCATGGGCAATAGAAATTGTTTCCCAGGGTTACAGGCTGGAATTCGAAGAAGTGCCTCCTCGCCGGTTTTTCAAATCGGCCCTACCGAAAGAACCCCTGCAAAGGGAGATAGTGTTTCATGCGATTCACAAATTGTGTCTGCAGCAAGTGGTGGTAGAGGTTCCCCTGCTTCAAAGAGGGCAGGGGTACTACTCAACTCTGTTTGTGGTTCCGAAACCGGACGGTTCGGTCAGACCCATTTTAAATTTAAAATCCCTGAACCTTTACTTTAAACGGTTCAAGTTCAAGATGGAATCACTCAGGGCGGTCATCGCCAGCCTAGAAGGGGGAGATTGTTTGGTATCTCTGGACATAAAGGATGCATACCTTCATGTCCCCATATATCCTCCTCATCAGGCGTACCTGAGATTTGCGGTACAGGATTGTTATTACCAATTTCAGACGTTGCCGTTTGGGGTTTCCACGGCCCCGAGAATTTTCACCAAGGTAATGGCGGAAATGATGGTGCTCCTGCGCAAGCAGGGTGTCACAATTATCCAGTACTTGGACGATCTCCTCATAAAAGCGAGATCACGGGAGAAGTTGCTGAGCAGCGTATCACTTTCACGGAATGTGTTACAGCGACACGGCTGGATTCTCAATATTCCAAAGTCGCAGATGAATCCTACAACTCGTCTGCCCTTCTTGGACATGATTCTGGACAAAGACCAGAAAAGGGTTTTTCTTCCGAAGGAAAAAGCGCAGGAACTCATGACTCTAGTCATGAACTTGTTGAAACCAAAACAAGTGTCAGTACATCATTGCACTCAAGTTCTGGGAAAGATGGTGGCAACATACGAAGCCAGTCCATTAGGCAGATTCCATGCACAAATGGTTCGGGTCGTATCTGCAATTACATCAGTAAATCACCCTGTTCCCCAGGGCCAGAGTATCTCTCCTGTGGTGGCAAAACAGTGCTCACCTTCTAGAGGGCCGCAGGTTCGGCATTCAGGACTGGATCCTGGTGACCACGGACGCGAGTCTCCGAGGTTGGGGAGCGGTCACACAGGGAAGAAATTTCCAAGGACTTTGGTCAAGTCAAGAGACTTGTCTTTACATCAACATCCTGGAACTAAGGGCCATATACAACGCCCTACGTCAAGCGGAGACCTTACTTCGCAATCGACCAGTTCTGATCCAGTCAGACAACATCACCGCAGTAGCTCATGTAAACCGCCAAGGCGGCACAAGGAGCAGAGTGGCAATGGCGGAAGCCACCAGAGTTCTTCGCTGGGCGGAAAATCATGTAAGCGCCCTGTCAGCAGTGTTCATTCCGGGAGTGGACAACTGGGAAGCAGACTTCCTCAGCAGACACGATCTGCATTCGGGAGAGTGGGGAGTTCATCAGGAAGTCTTCACGCAGATTGCAAGTTGGTGGGGACTACCCCAAATAGACATGATGGCATCCCGTCTCAACAAAAAGCTACAAAGGTATTGCGCCAGGTCAAGAGACCCTCAGGCGGTAGCTATGGACGCCCCTAGTGACACCGTGGGTGTTTCAGTCGGTATATGTGTTTCCTCCTCTTCCTTTCATACCCAAGGTGTTGAGGATAATAAGAAAAAGAGGAGTGAGAACAATTCTCATTGTTCCAGATTGTCCGCGAAGGGCCTGGTATCCGGATCTGCAGAAGATACTCACAGAAGATCCGTGGCCTCTTCCTCTAAGGCAGGACCTGTTACAACAAGGTCCCTGTCTGTTCCAAGACTTACCGCGGCTGCGTTTGACGACATGGCGGTTAAACGCCGGATCCTAGCGGAAAAGGGTATTCCGGACGAGGTCATTCCTACGCTAATAAAGGCTAGGAAGAATGTGACGTCTAAACATTATCACCGAATATGGCGAAAATATGTTTCTTGGTGTGAGGCCAGGAATGCTCCTACGGAAGAATTCCACCTGGGCCGTTTTCTTCACTTCCTACAAACTGGAGTGAATTTGGGCCTAAAATTAGGGTCCATTAAAAGTTCAGATTTCGGCCTTATCCATTTTCTTTCAAAAGGAATTGGCCTCATTACCTGAAGTACAGACTTTTGTGAAAGGAGTGCTGCATATTCAGCCTCCTTTTGTACCTCCGGTGGCGCCTTGGGACCTTAACGTGTTAAGTTTCCTTATGTCACTTTGGTTTGAACCACTTAAGACAGTGGAGCTGAAATATCTCACCTGGAAGGTGGTCATGTTGTTAGCCTTGGCTTCGGCTAGGCGAGTTTCGGAATTGGCGGCTTTATCACATAAAAGCCCCTATCTGGTTTTCCATATGGATAGAGCGGAATTGCGGACCCGTCCTCAATTCCTGCCTAAGGTGGTCTCATCCTTTCATATGAACCAACCTATTGTCGTGCCTGTGGCTACACGTGACTTGGAGGATTCCGAGTCCCTTGATGTGGTCAGGGCTTTGAAAATGTACGTGGCCAGAATGGCTGGGATCAGAAAAACAGAAGCACTGTTTGTCCTGTATGCAGCCAACAAAGTTGGCGGCCCTGCTTCAAAGCAGACTATTACTCACTGGATCTGTAACACGATTTTAGCAGGCACATTCTACGGCAGGATTGCCGTTAGCGAAATCGGTTAAGGCCCATTCCACTAGGAAGGTGGGCTCTCCTTGGGCGGCTGCCCGAGGGGTCTCGGCACTACAGCTGTGTCGAGCTGCTACTTGGTCGGGGTCAAACACCTTTGCAAAGTTCTATACGTTTAATACCCTGGCTGAGGAGGACCACATGTTTTCTCAATCAGTGCTGCAGAGTCATCCGCACTCTCCCGCCCGTTTGGGAGCTTTGGTATAATCCCCATGGTCCTTACGGAGTCCCCAGCATCCTCTAGGACGTAAGAGAAAATAAGATTTTAATACCTACCGGTAAATCTTTTCTCGTAGTCCGTAGAGGATGCTGGGCGCCCGTCCCAAGTGCGGACTTCTTCTGCAATACTTGTATATAGTTATTGCTTACATAAGGGTTATGTTATAGTTGCATCGGTCCTGAACTGATGCTATGTTGTTTTCATACTGTTAACTGGTTAGTATATCACAAGTTATACGGTGTGATTGGTGTGGCTGGTATGAATCTTGTCCTTGGATTACCAAAATCCTTTCCTTGTACTGTCCGTCTCCTCTGGGCACAGTTTCTCTAACTGAGGTCTGGAGGAGGGGCATAGAGGGAGGAGCCAGTGCACACCCAAAGTCTTTCTTAAAGTGCACATGTCTCCTGCGGAGCCCGTCTATCCCCATGGTCCTTACGGAGTCCCAGCATCCTCTACGGACTACGAGAAAAAGATTTACCGGTAGGTTTAAAATCTTACTTTTTTCTTCCCTGCTTGAGGTATTTTCCCCGAGGTGGAACTCTCGAAAGGAAAACGAAAAACCTGGAACGAACTCTTTTCCCCTTTTTTTAAAAAGGGAATTGTATTGTATTAATTTTTATTGTTTTATTCCATCTGCGCCACTGAGTCTCTCTCTTTTCCTTAGTATCTCACAGCCCACAGTCCCTGCATTGCTGTAGTAGTGTCTCACAGCCCACAGTCCCTGCATTGCTGTAGTAGTATCTCACAGTCCCTGCATTGCTGTAGTAGTGTCTCACAGCACACAGTCCCTGCATTGCTGTAGTAGTATCTCACAGTCCACAGTCCCTGCATTGCTGTAGTAGTATCTCACAGTCCACAGTCCCTGCATTGCTGTAGTAGTATCTCACAGTCCACACTCCCTGCATTGCTGTAGTAGTATCTCACAGTCCACAGTCCCTGCATTGCTGTAGTAGTATCTCACAGTCCACAGTCCCTGCATTGCTGTAGTAGTATCTCACAGCCCACACTCCCTGCATTGCTGTAGTAGTATCTCACAGCCCACAGTCCCTGCATTGCTGTAGTAGTATCTCACAGTCCACAGTCCCTGCATTGCTGTAGTAGTATCTCACAGTCCACACTCCCTGCATTGCTGTAGTAGTATCTCACAGTCCACAGTCCCTGCATTGCTGTAGTAGTATCTCACAGTCCCTGCATTGCTGTAGTAGTATCTCACAGTCCCTGCATTGCTGTAGTAGTATCTCACAGTCCCTGCATTGCTGCAGTAGTATCTCACAGCCCACACTCCCTGCATTGCTGTAGTAGTGTCTCACAGTCCACAGTCCCTGCATTGCTGTAGTAGTAGCTCACAGTCCCTGCATTGCTGTAGTAGTAGCTCACAGCCCACAGTCCCTGCATTGCTGTAGTAGTATCTCACAGCCCACAGTCCCTGCATTGCTGTAGTAGTATCTCACAGTCCCTGCATTGCTGTAGTAGTATCTCAGTCCCTGCATTGCTGTAGTAGTGTCTCACAGCCCACAGTCCCTGCATTGCTGTAGTAGTATCTCACAGTCCACAGTCCCTGCATTGCTGTAGTAGTATCTCACAGTCCCTGCATTGCTGTAGTAGTATCTCACAGCCCACACTCCCTGCATTGCTGTAGTAGTATCTCACAGCCCACACTCCCTGCATTGCTGTAGTAGTATCTCACAGTCCACAGTCCCTGCATTGCTGTAGTAGTATCTCACAGTCCCTGCATTGCTGTAGTAGTATCTCACAGTCCCTGCATTGCTGTAGTAGTATCTCACAGCCCACACTCCCTGCATTGCTGTATTAGTGTCTCACAGTCCACAGTCCCTGCATTGCTGTAGTAGTAGCTCACAGTCCCTGCATTGCTGTAGTAGTAGCTCACAGTCCCTGCATTGCTGTAGTAGTAGCTCACAGTCCCTGCATTGCTGTAGTAGTATCTCACAGTCCACAGTCCCTGCATTGCTGTAGTAGTATCTCACAGTCCCTGCATTGCTGTAGTAGTATCTCACACTCCCTGCATTGCTGTAGTAGTGTCTCAGTCAACAGTCCCTGCATTGCTGTAGTAGTATCTCACACTCCCTGCATTGCTGTAGTAGTGTCTCAGTCAACAGTCCCTGCATTGCTGTAGTAGTAGCTCAGTCCCTGCATTGCTGTAGTAGTATCTCACAGTCCACAGTCCCTGCATAGCTGTAGTAGTATCTCACAGTCCCTGCATTGCTGTAGTAGTATCTCACAGTCCCTGCATTGCTGTAGTAGTATCTCACAGCCCACAGTCCCTGCATTGCTGTAGTAGTATCTCACAGTCCCTGCATTGCTGTAGTAGTATCTCTCACAGTCCCTGCATTGCTGGATGTATGTGGGTATGTACAGGGTCACATGTAGTACTGTGTATGTGGGTATGTACAGGATCACATGTAATAGTGTGTATGTAGGTATGTACAGGATCACATGTAATAGTGTGTATGTAGGTATGTACAGGATCACATGTAATAGTGTGTATGTAGGTATGTACAGGATCACATGTAATAGTGTGTATGTGGGTATGTACAGGATCACATGTAATAGTGTGTATGTAGGTATGTACAGGATCACATGTAATAGTGTGTATGTAGGTATGTACAGGATCACATGTAATAGTGTGTATGTGGGTATGTACAGGATCACATGTAGTACTGTGTATGTGGGTATGTACAGGATCACATGTAATAGTGGGTATGTACAGGATCACATGTAATAGTGTGTATGTGGGTATTTACAGGATCACATGTAATAGTGTGTATGTGGGTATGTACAGGATCATATGTAATAGTGTGTATGTGGGTGTGTACAGGGTCACATGTAATAGTGTGTATGTGGGTATGTACAGGGTCACATGTAATATTGTGTATGTGGGTATGTACAGGGTCACATGTAGTACTGTGTATGTGGGTATGTACAGGGTCACATGTAATAGTGTGTATGTGGGTATGTACAGGGTCACATGTAATAGTGTGTATGTGGGTATGTACAGGATCACATGTAGTACCGTGTATGTGGGTATGTACAGGGTCACATGTAATAGTGTATATGTGGGTATGTACAGGGTCACATGTAATATTGTGTATGTGGGTATGTACAGGGTCACATGTAGTAGTATGTATGTGGGTATGTACAGGGTCACATGTAGTAGTATGTATGTGGGTGTGTACAGGGTCACATGTAGTAGTATGTATGTGGGTGTGTACAGGGTCACGTAGTAGTATGTATGTGGGTATGTACAGGGTCACATGTAGTAGTATGTATGTGGGTGTGTACAGGGTCACATGTAGTATGTATGTGGGTGTGTACAGGGTCACATGTAGTATGTATGTGGGTATGTACAGGGTCACATGTAATAGTGTGTATATTGGTGTGTACAGGGTCACTTGTAGTAGTGTGTTTGTACAGGGTCACATGTAGTGTGTATGTTGGTGTGTGCAGGGTCACATGTAGTAGTATGTATGTGGGTATGTACAGGGTCACATGTAGTAGTATGTATGTGGGTGTGTACAGGGTCACATGTAGTAGTATGTGGGTATGTACAGGGTCACATGTAATAGGGTGTATGTGGGTATATACAGGGTCACATGTAATAGTGTGTATGTGGGTATGTACAGGGTCACATGTAATAGTGGGTATGTACAGGGTCACATGTAGTAGTATGTATGTACAGGGTCACATGTAGTAGTATGTATGTGGGTATATACAGGGTCACATGTAATAGGGTGTATGTGGGTATGTACAGGGTTACATGTAATAGTGTGTATGTGGTATGTACAGGATCACATGTAATAGGGTTTACGTGGGTATGTACAGGGTCACATGTAATAGTGTGTATGTACAGGGTCACATGTATTAGTAGTGTGTATGTGGGTATGTACAGGGTCACATGTAATAGTATGTGGGTATGTACAGGGTTACATGTAATAGTGGGTGTGTACAGGGTCACATGTAATAGTGTGTATGTGGGTATTTGCAGGGTTACATGTAATAGTGGGTGTGTACAGGGTCACATGTAGTAGTATGTATGTACAGGGTCACATGTAGTAGTGTGTATGTACAGGGTCACATGTAGTAGTGTGTATGTACAGGGTCACATGTAATAGTGTGTATGTGGGTATGTACAGGGTCACATGTAGTAGTATGTATTTGGCTGTGTACAGGGTCACATGTAGCAGTATGTATGTACAGGGTCACGTAATAGTGGGTATGTACAGGGTCACATGTAGTAGTGTGTAAATGGGTGTGTACAGGGTCACGTGTAGTATGTATGTGGGTGTGTACAGAGTCACATGTAGTAGTATGTATGTGGGTATGTACAGGGTCACATGTAGTAGTACTTATGTTGGTGTGTACAGGGTCACATGTAGTAGTATATATGTGGGTATGTACAGGGTCACATGTAGTATGTATGTGGGTGTGTACAGGGTCACGTGTGTTTGTTGTGTACAGTGTCACATGTAGTAATGTGTATGTTGGAGTGTACAGGGTCACATGTAGTAGTATGTGGGTGTGTACAGGGTCACATGTAGTACTGTGTATGTGGGTATGTACAGGGTCACATGTAATAGTGTGTATGTGGGTATGTACAAGGTCACATGTAATAGTATGTATGTGGGTGTGTACATGGTCACATGTACTACTGTGTATGTGGGTATGTACAGGGTCACATGTAATAGTGTGTATGTGGGTATGTACAGGGTCGCATGTAATAGTGTGTATGTCGGTATGTACAGGGTCGCATGTAATAGTGGGTATGTACAGGGGCACATGTAATAGTGTGTATGTGGGTGACTGTACAGGGTCACATGTAGTACTGTGTATGTGGGTATGTACAGGGTCACATGTAATAGTGTGTATGTGGGTATGTACAGGGTCACATGTAATAGTGTGTATGTGGGTATGTACAGGGTCACATGTAATAGTGTGTATGTCGGTATGTACAGGGTCGCATGTAATAGTGGGTATGTACAGGGCCACATGTAATAGTATGTATGTGGGTGTGTACAGGGTCACATGTAGTACTGTGTATGTGAGTATGTACAGGGTCACATGTAATAGTGTGTATGTGGGTATGTACATGGTCACATGTAATAGTGTGTATGTGGGTATGTACAGGATCACATGTAATAGTGTGTATGTGGGTATGTACAGGATCACATGTAATAGTGTGTATGTGGGTATGTACAGGGTCGCATGTAATAGTGTGTATGTGGGTATGTACTGGGTCACATGTAATAGTATGTATGTGGGTGTGTACAGGGTCACATGTAGTACTGTGTATGTGGGTATGTACAGGGTCACATGTAATAGTGTGTATGTGGGTATGCACATGGTCACATGTAATAGTGTGTATGTGGGTATGTACAGGATCACATGTAATAGTGTGTATGTGGGTATGTACAGGATCACATGTAATAGTGTGTATGTGGGTATGTACATGGTCACATGTAATAGTGTATATGTGGGTATGTACAGGATCACATGTAATAGTGTGTATGTGGGTATGTACAGGATCACATGTAATAGTGTGTATGTGGGTATGTACAGGATCACATGTAATAGTGTGTATGTGGGTATGTACAGGGTCACATGTAATAGTGGGTATGTAGAGGGTCACATGTAGTAATGTGTATGTGGGTATGTACAGGGTCACATGTAATAGTGTGTATGTGGGTATGTACAGGGTCACAAGTAGTAGTGTGTATGTGGGTATGTACAGGGTCGCATGTAGTAGTGTGTATGTGGGTATGTACAGGGTCGCATGTAGTAGTATGTATGTGGGTGTTTACAGGGTCGCATGTAATAGTGTGTATGTGGGTATGTACAGGGTCGCATGTTATAGTGTGTATGTGGGTATGTACAGGGTCGCATGTAATAGTGTGTATGTGGGTGTGTACAGGGTCACATGTAGTACTGTGTATGTGGGTATGTACAGGGTCACATGTAATAGTGTGTATGTGGGTATGTACAGGATCACATGTAATAGTGTGTATGTGGGTATGTACAGGATCACATGTAATAGTGTGTATGTGGGTATGTACAGGATCACATGTAATAGTGTGTATGTGGGTATGTACAGGGTCACATGTAATAGTGGGTATGTACAGGGTCACATGTAGTAATGTGTATGTGGGTATGTACAGGGTCACATGTAATAGTGTGTATGTGGGTATGTACAGGATCACATGTAATAGTGTGTATGTGGGTATGTACATGGTCACATGTAATAGTGTGTATGTGGGTATGTACAGGATCACATGTAATAGTGTGTATGTGGGTATGTACAGGATCACATGTAATAGTGTGTATGTGGGTATGTACAGGATCACATGTAATAGTGTGTATGTGGGTATGTACAGGGTCACATGTAATAGTGGGTATGTACAGGGTCACATGTAGTAATGTGTATGTGGGTATGTACAGGGTCACATGTAATAGTGTGTATGTGGGTATGTACAGGGTCACAAGTAGTAGTGTGTATGTGGGTATGTACAGGGTCGCATGTAGTAGTGTGTATGTGGGTATGTACAGGGTCGCATGTAGTAGTATGTATGTGGGTGTTTACAGGGTCGCATGTAATAGTGTGTATGTGGGTATGTACAGGGTCGCATGTTATAGTGTGTATGTGGGTATGTACAGGGTCGCATGTAATAGTGTGTATGTGGGTGTGTACAGGGTCACATGTAGTACTGTGTATGTGGGTATGTACAGGGTCACATGTAATAGTGTGTATGTGGGTATGTACAGGATCACATGTAATAGTGTGTATGTGGGTATGTACAGGGTCACATGTAATAGTGTGTATGTCGGTATGTACAGGGTCGCATGTAATAGTGTGTATGTGGGTATGTACAGGGTCACATGTAATAGTGTGTATGTGGGTATGTACAGGGTCACATGTAATAGTATGTATGTGGGTGTGTACAGGGTCACATGTAGTAGTATGTATGTGGGTGTGTACAGGGTCACATGTAGTATGTATGTGGGTGTGTACAGGGTCACATGTAGTATGTATGTGGGTGTGTACAGGGTCACATGTAGTACTGTGTATGTGGGTATGTACAGGGTCACATGTAATAGTGTGTATGTGGATATGTACAGGGTCACATGTAATAGTGTGTATGTGGGTATGTACAGGATCACATGTAATAGTGGGTATGTACAGGATCACATGTAATAGTGTGTATGTGGGTATGTACAGGATCACATGTAATAGTGGGTATGTACAGGATCACATGTAATAGTGTGTATGTGGGTATGTACAGGGTCACATGTAATAGTGTGTATGTGGGTATGTACAGGGTCACATGTAGTAATGTGTATGCGGGTATGTACAGGGTCACATGTAATAGTGTGTATGTGGGTATGTACAGGGTCACATGTAGTAGTGTGTATGTGGGTATGTACAGGGTCACATGTAGTAGTATGTATGTGGGTGTTTACAGGGTCACATGTAATAGTGTGTATGTACATGGTCACATGTAGTAGTATGTATGTACAGGGTCACATGTAGAGCTGCAGGTTATTCTTGTATCACTATACATGTGACGTCTCCTCCTTCTCCTGTAGTTCTTCGTCTGGTGCTTCTTTTTCCTATGGGCTGGCTGTGGATGAAGGCTGCATATGGGACCTGAAGTTCTGCCCTAGTGGAGGATGGGAGCTTCCCAGTACCCCCAGGAAGGTACAGACATATCATTACTGAGTTACTGATCGGACAGAGAGGCGTCCATAGTGACCTCCCGCTCTTCTTCTTCTGGTGCTCTGCACAGAGGTGTAGGAATAATTGCTGTGTTCTGCCCACAGGCCTCAGAGATGGCAAGACTTGGTCTTCTGGCAGCAGCCTTCTCTAGCGGCCATGTTGAAATCTACAGTCTTCCTCATCCAGATTCTCTTTACTCGCACCGAAAATCACAGGTAAAAGGTAGGAAGCAACTGACCCATCTTATCTATTCCAATTGTGTGGTATCACCGGTGAGGCAGTGGATCCGCACTATTGTAGCTCCGGTGAGGCAGGGGATCTGCCCTATTGTAGCTCTGGTGAGGCAGGGGATCTGACCTATTGTACCTCTGGTGAGGCAGGGGATCTGCCCTATTGTAGCTCTGGTGAGGCAGGGGATCTGACCTATTGTAGCTCTGGTGAGGCAGGGGATCTGACCTATTGTAGCTCTGGTGAGGCAGGGGATCTGACCTATTGTAGCTCTGGTGAGGCAGGGGATCCGCACTATTGTAGCTCCGGTGAGGCAGGGGATCTGCCCTATTGTAGCTCTGGTGAGGCAGGGGATCTGACCTATTGTAGCTCTGGTGAGGCAGGGGATCTGACCTATTGTAGCTCTGGTGAGGCAAGGGATCCGCACTATTGTAGCTCCGATGAGGCAGGGGATCCGCACTATTGTAGCTCCGGTGAGGCAGGGGATCTGCCCTATTGTAGCTCTGGTGAGGCAGGGGATCCGCACTATTGTAGCTCCGGTGAGGCAGGGGATCTGCCCTATTGTAGCTCTGGTGAGGCAGGGGATCTGACCTATTGTAGCTCTGGTGAGGCAGGGGATCCGCACTATTGTAGCTCTGGTGAGGCAGGGGATCTGACCTATTGTAGCTCTGGTGAGGCAGGGGATCCGCACTATTGTAGCTCTGGTGAGGCAGGGGATCTGACCTATTGTAGCTCTGGTGAGGCAGGGGATCTGACCTATTGTAGCTCTGGTGAGGCAGGGGATCCGCACTATTGTAGCTCCGGTGAGGCAGGGGATCTGCCCTATTGTAGCTCTGGTGAGGCAGGGGATCTGACCTATTGTAGCTCTGGTGAGGCAGGGGATCTGACCTATTGTAGCTCTGGTGAGGCAGGGGATCTGACCTATTGTAGCTCTGGTGAGGCAAGGGATCCGCACTATTGTAGCTCCGATGAGGCAGGGGATCCGCACTATTGTAGCTCTGGTGATGCAGATGATCCGCCCTATTGTAGCTCCGGTGAGGCAGGGGATCCGCACTATTGTAGCTCCGGTGAGGCAGGGGATCTGCCCTATTGTAGCTCTGGTGAGGCAGGGGATCTGACCTATTGTAGCTCTGGTGAGGCAGGGGATCCGCACTATTGTAGCTCTGGTGAGGCAGGGGATCTGACCTATTGTAGCTCTGGTGAGGCAGGGGATCCGCACTATTGTAGCTCTGGTGAGGCAGGGGATCTGACCTATTGTAGCTCTGGTGAGGCAGGGGATCTGACCTATTGTAGCTCTGGTGAGGCAGGGGATCCGCACTATTGTAGCTCCGGTGAGGCAGGGGATCTGCCCTATTGTAGCTCTGGTGAGGCAGGGGATCTGACCTATTGTAGCTCTGGTGAGGCAGGGGATCTGACCTATTGTAGCTCTGGTGAGGCAAGGGATCCGCACTATTGTAGCTCCGATGAGGCAGGGGATCCGCACTATTGTAGCTCTGGTGATGCAGATGATCCGCCCTATTGTAGCTCCGGTGAGGCAGGGGATCGGCCCTATTGTAGCTCTGGTGAGGCAGGGATCCGCCCTATTGTAGCTCTGGTGAGGCAGGGGATCCGCACTATTGTAGCTCTGGTGAGGCAGGGGATCCGCCCTATTGTAGCTCTGGTGATGCAGGGGATCCGCCCTATTGTAGCTCCGGTGAGGCAGGGGATCCACCCTATTGTAGCTCTGGTGAGGCTTGGGCTCCGCCCTATTGTAGCTCTGGTGAGGCAGGGGCTCCGCCCTATTGTAGCTCTGGTGAGGCAGGGGATCCGCCCTATTGTAGCTCCAGTGAGGCACGGGATCCGCCCTATTGTAGCTCCGGTGAGGCTGGGGATCCGCCCTATTGTAGCTCCGGTGAGGCTGGGGATCCGCCCTATTGTAGCTCCGGTGAGGCTGGGGATCCGCCCTATTGTAGCTCTGGTGAGGCTGGGGATCCGCCCTATTGTAGCTCCGGTGAGGCAGGGGATCTGCCCTATTGTAGCTCTGGTGAGGCAGGGGATCTGACCTATTGTAGCTCTGGTGAGGCAGGGGATCTGACCTATTGTAGCTCTGGTGAGGCAAGGGATCCGCACTATTGTAGCTCCGATGAGGCAGGGGATCCGCACTATTGTAGCTCTGGTGATGCAGATGATCCGCCCTATTGTAGCTCCGGTGAGGCAGGGGATCGGCCCTATTGTAGCTCTGGTGAGGCAGGGATCCGCCCTATTGTAGCTCTGGTGAGGCAGGGGATCCGCACTATTGTAGCTCTGGTGAGGCAGGGGATCCGCCCTATTGTAGCTCTGGTGATGCAGGGGATCCGCCCTATTGTAGCTCCGGTGAGGCAGGGGATCCACCCTATTGTAGCTCTGGTGAGGCTTGGGCTCCGCCCTATTGTAGCTCTGGTGAGGCAGGGGCTCCGCCCTATTGTAGCTCTGGTGAGGCAGGGGATCCGCCCTATTGTAGCTCCAGTGAGGCACGGGATCCGCCCTATTGTAGCTCCGGTGAGGCTGGGGATCCGCCCTATTGTAGCTCCGGTGAGGCTGGGGATCCGCCCTATTGTAGCTCCGGTGAGGCTGGGGATCCGCCCTATTGTAGCTCTGGTGAGGCTGGGGATCCGCCCTATTGTAGCTCTGGTGAGGCTGGGGATCCACCCTATTGTAGCTCCGGTGAGGCAGGGGATCCGCCCTATTCTAGCTCCGGTGAGGCTGGGGTTCCGCACTATTGTAGCTCCCGTGAGGCTGAGGATCCGCACTAATGTAGCTCCGGTGAGGCTGGGGATCCGCCCTTTTGTAGCTCTGGTGAGGCTGGGGATCCGCCCTATTGTAGCTCTGGTGAGGCAGGGGATCCGCCCTATTGTAGCTCTGGTGAGGCAGGGGATCCGCCCTATTGTAGCTCCGGTGAGGCAGGGGATCCGCCCTATTGTAGCTCCGGTGAGGCTGGGGATCCGCCCTATTGTAGCTCTGGTGAAGTTCCAGCGCTGGTAAGTGGCATTAGTGCTCACGGTAATGCACACATAACATAAACTGTATGACAATGGAGTTTAGGTCACACGGACCTGGACAATCAGGGGATTCCCGCTTACTGTCAGTAACCGCCTGTTACTGACTCCACCCACTACGCAGTGGGCAGGTACTACACTGCCACCACCATACTCCTACGTTTCGTGGCGTCTGGAACCACGGTTTTGCTCTATATGCGTCGACACACTGTCTTACCACCTCTGTGTGGTGTTGACGAATCCCCACTAGTCACCTGACTAGGCCGCTACCCGGTAGCGGGCGGGAGGTGGAGCTTGGAGACGCTGGGTGCAACCTGGACAGCCAGAAAATGGAGCTAGGTTTCGCCTAGCTCTGCAGGTCACAAGATGAGGCGGTCGTCTTGAGGCAGAAGATCTTTATTCACCCAAAAAGTCTTGAAAAAGACCCTTCCCTATTGCTAGGGGCAACAGCAATACAGCAGATGTTACAGCAGAAAGTAGTTGGTATAATACACACTGGAGGCTCGCAGGACTCCTCTCTTTATCTCAATTCTACACACAGTACCACAGGGGGTAAGCCCGCCCTGTGGTTTATAACCAATCAATGTTTACCCATGGGCTGTGCATGCCTTGGTCACATGCACAGCTACCATTGTCCTCTATGGACACTGGGGAGTGGTCACTCTCCTTTGACTGTCCCATTCTGGACGATTGGTATCCACCCCGGTGACGCTCCGTCTGGGCCGGGGGAAGTTTTCCCGCCTAAACTGACTTCCAGAAATCTGCCCGGAACCCAGCTCAGCATGTGCAGCCTGAATTCGGGCTCGAGAGCTGGGCAGCCTAGATCCCAGGTCATGGTTTTCTGCCTACCGAGGGTGATCTCTAAGGAGCTCCAGAAAACCACTCACCTTGTTTTAAAGCTGAGCTGCCCCTCTATCTCTCCATGGTACTTTCATGTGGGAGGCTAGAGGGGAGGGCATTCCATTTTTGGGGAAAAGAACTGGAGGAATCCAACAGCCTGCACAGCCATGGATTCCCCCCCCCTCCTCCCCCCTCCTGGGACACACAACCAAGTAAGTGCATTTTCCTTTAAATCACATTTAAATGCACTGTACACACTGTTGCTTAGATATAGTCCGTGCCCTGCGGTTATCCCCAGCTCAGTGCTACATGCAGTGAAATACATGTAAAATCCATGTCCTGTGCCTGGTGCCCTGCACACACCCACGCACTGCAGTGCCTCACAGCACAATATATATACATTGTTATTGTGCTTTTACTGTGCCCTGCACTCAGCGCTGGGATCCCTTAGCTCTGCAGTCTTACTGCTAGGGCTCTCCCCAGGGTCAGCAGGGTGCACTGGGGGGGGGGGGGGGGGGGGGGGGGCTGGCTGCAGCAGGGAATAACTGTTTCCTGTCCCGCTGCTAAACCCCGTCACCCCGCGTGGCTGATATCGCTGCCTCGCTGCAGCCCCCTGATCCGAGGATGCGGCGCACCTGCTGCCCATTGCTGAAGCCCGGCAGCCTGAGACGCTCGCCCCGGCTGCCCAAGGCGCTGTGTCTCCATGGCGCTGAGGCACCAGGAGTGTAGCTCCCGGACCTCAGCGTCCATAACTTTACACCCCCCCCCCCCCTCCCCCGCCGCATAGGGGGCTGGCTAGCCCGGTTACCTGTGTGCGGCACTTAACTCTTTGGCCTCGCCGCAGCATCCGGTGGTGACCTGGGCTATGGCGCGCCCCCCCAGCAGCCTGCCACGGCTTGCCACCTCCGTAGTGCTGAGGCGCCGGCCCCTAGCACCGGCACCTACACAGCGCTGCAGTGGGAGCTGATCTCTCAGCTGCAGCTGTTCACCCCCCCGTCACGCACACACGCCAGTGCTCCGGGGGTCACTGTACTGCCGCAGGCGCCGGAGAGGTCCGCAGACATTAAAACATTTTTAAAACACTTGGCGCCTAGCGCCTGTACAGTTTGAAGATGGCTCCTAGCGCCAGTATACATTTAAAAAATGGCGCCAAGTGCCTATTGTCCATAAAATGGCGTCGGGCATTAAAGGGTTAACCCCTTCAGTGCCGCGGCTGCCATTATCCATGTGGCTGGGGGGTCTCCAACCACAGTGTGGAACATATATAAATGTATTTGCTGCGTATGACGCTCCCCATCTTCTGTGATATGCGCAGTGAGATGGCGGCTGCCCTGGTCTAGCGGGGGTTTGCTGTTCATTCACTACTCCCTTCGACGTGCACAGAAGAAAGTCTTCCGCATTGGCGTTTCTATAATGGGTGAAATGTATGTGGTGCACCCGGGCCCCTGCGTCCAGAGGGCCCACACCGCACACACACTGCAGCCATATCTTAATACTTACCTCTCCTGAGTCCCGCGTCGGACACTGCAGCAGAAATCACATCCAAAATGGCCGCCTCACATGCGCAGTAGTGAAACTGGTCTCCAAATCATGGCGTACGCCATGTATCCGGAGACCTGTGCATGCACAGTAGACTATAGCGCAATGGCCGGAGTATGCATACGGGCCCCCTCCTCTGTTAAAAAATGCCCCTTTTTTGGAGAAAAATAATTTTGCTTTCATTGATTTCCTGTACGTTTGAGGAAGTCGATGCTAATACTATTACTGCTTAACCAGGCCCAACAAATCCCAGGGGCCCGGTCGCCATGGCCCGTAGATTTTGCTGCCTGGCTACCAGATGAGGCAGGGCGGGAGGAAAGAGATCCTCTTCATCCTTCGCAGAGAGGAGGGGAGAGATACAGACACGTGTAAGGAGGAGTATATAGGGGGTGGCAGAGATGGATTTAGGCATTGGGGGCCCGGGGTACTTAACACCGGGGGGGGGGCCCTCGTGTCTAAAATATATATATATATATATATATATATATATATATGTACGATGCACAATGTGTCATTTGCTCTAGGGAGTATCGGGTAGTTGGGATAAATTAGCTATTTTATATACTGTATGTGTAATACACAGAACCCACAGCCTAAGCTGAAAGTTAAATGCATAACTTTAAAAACAAAAGAAAGGAAAACATTGCGACTTCCAGACAGGAGAGTGAGAGGCTGAATGTTCCTCTGTCTCTCCTCCCGGCCAGTACGGGCTGCGTTCTTCTTTCTCAGCCAGTCACTAAGCTGCAGGCATACTATTGGTCGTCTGAGCCATCACTCGGCAGGCAGCCCAGGAAGGTCTGCAGCGCCGGCGGCTGGGCTGTCGGTGGGTAGCGCAGTGCCACGGATCGGCTAGGATTACAGATCCGGTCTGTGGCGGGGGGCCCTTTCATACAGGGGGGCCTGGGGTACTTATCCCCGGAGGGGGGGGGGGGACTGTAGTGTGTTCGCAGTCCTGGATCCAATGTTTTATCATTGTGGTATTTATAATAATGCAGCAGACCGGCTCCTGCACCCATCCGCTGCATATTGTGTTTAACCGCAAGACGTACAGATGTCTCCTCATTCAGCAGCACGGATGGTGTAGTGGTTAGCATTGCTGCCTCATAGCACTGAGGTCATGGGCTCCATTCCCACCATGGGCCTAACTGTGTGGAGTTTGTATATTCTCCCCGTGCATGCAGTGGTGTTGTCCAGGTACTGCGGTTTCCTGCCACAGGTAGGTTGATTGGACCCCGGTGTGCGCTGCGCGGGTCTGCGTGTAGATGGGCATCTTGTTTGCATGATGGGCTGGTTGGTGAGGACATATCTGTCAGTGCTGTATATCTCCCCGGCACACAGATATCTGCTCTGTATACTGTACCCATTGTTTCTCTGACGTCCTAGTGGATGCTGGGGACTCCGTCAGGACCATGGGGAATAGCGGCTCCGCAGGAGACAGGGCACAAAAGTAAAAGCTTTAGGATCAGGTGGTGTGCACTGGCTCCTCCCCCTATGACCCTCCTCCAAGCCTCAGTTAGATTTTTGTGCCCGGCCGAGAAGGGTGCAATCTAGGTGGCTCTCCTAAAGAGCTGCTTAGAGTAAAAGTTTTGTTAGGTTTTTTATTTTCAGTGAGTCCTGCTGGCAACAGGCTCACTGCATCGAGGGACTTAGGGGAGAGAAGTGAACTCACCTGCGTGCAGGATGGATTGGCTTCTTAGGCTACTGGACACCATTAGCTCCAGAGGGAGTCGGAACACAGGTCTCACCCTGGGGTTCGTCCCGGAGCCGCGCCGCCGACCCCCTTGCAGATGCCGAAAAGTGAAGAGGTCCAGAAACCGGCGGCAGAAGACTTTTCAGTCTTCATAAGGTAGCGCACAGCACTGCAGCTGTGCGCCATTGTTGTCAGCACACTTCATAGCAGCGGTCACTGAGGGTGCAGGGCGCTGGGGGGGGCGCCCTGGGCAGCAATGATAGTACCTTATTCTGGCTAAAAATACATCACATATAGCCCCTGGGGGCTATATGGATGTATTTAACCCCTGCCAGGTCTCAGAAAAACAAGAGAAGAAGCCCGCCGAAAAGGGGGCGGGGCCTATTCTCCTCAGCACACAGCGCCATTTTCCCTCACAGAAATGCTGGTGGGAAGGCTCCCAGGCTCTCCCCTGCACTGCACTACAGAAACAGGGTTAAAACAGAGAGGGGGGGCACTTATTTGGCGATATGACTATATATATTAAAATGCTATAAGGGAAAAACACTTATATAAAGGTTGTCCCTGTATAATTATAGCGTTTTTGGTGTGTGCTGGCAAACTCTCCCTCTGTCTCCCCAAAGGGCTAGTGGGGTCCTGTCCTCTATCAGAGCATTCCCTGTGTGTGTGCTGTGTGTCGGTACGTGTGTGTCGACATGTATGAGGACGATGTTGGTGAGGAGGCGGAGCAATTGCCTGTAATGGTGATGTCACTCTCTAGGGAGTCGACACCGGAATGGATGGCTTATTTAAGGAATTACGTGATAATGTCAACACGCTGCAAGGTCGGTTGACGACATGAGACGGCCGGCAAACCAATTAGTACCTGTCCAGGCGTCTCAAACACTGTCAGGGGCGTTAAAACGTCCTTTTACCTCAGTCGGTCGACACAGACACAGACACGGACACTGACTTCAGTGTCGACGGTGAAGAAACAAACGTATTTTCCTTTAGGGCCACACGTTACTTGTTAAGGGCAATGAAGGAGGTGTTACATATTTCTGATACTACAAGTACCAGAAAAAAGGGTATTATGTGGAGTGTGAAAAAACTACCTGTAGTTTTTCCTGAATCAGATAAATTAAATGAAGTGTGTGATGATGCGTGGGTTCCCCCCGATAGAAAATTATTGGCGGTATACCCTTTCCCGCCAGAAGTTAGGGCGCGTTGTGAAACACCCCTTAGGGTGGATAAGGCGCTCACACGCTTATCAACACAAGTGGCGGTACCGTCTCCAGATAGGGCCGCCCTCAAGGAGCCAGCTGATAGGAGGCTGGAAAATATCCTAAAAAGGTATATACACACATACTGGTGTTATACTGCAACCAGCGATCGCCTCAGCCTGGATGTGCAGCGCTGGGGTGGCTTGGTCGGATTCCCTGACTGAAAATATTGATACCCTTGACAGGGACAGTATTTTATTGACTATAGAGCATTTAAAGGATGCATTTCTATATATGCGAGATGCACAGAGGGATATTTGCACTCTGGCATCAAGAGTAAGTGCGATGTCCATATCTGCCAGAAGTTGTTTATGGACACGACAGTGGTCAGGTGATGCAGATTCCAAACGGCACATGAAAGTATTGCCGTATAAAGGAGAAAAAGACAACGTCTTTTCAGCCTCAGTCCTTTCGTCCCCCATAAGGGCAAGCGGGCAAAAGGCCAGTCATATCTGCCATGGGATAGAGGAAAGGGAAGAAGACTGCAGCAGGCAGCCCATTCCCAGAAACAGAAGCCCTCCACCGCTTCTGCCAAGTCCTCAGCATGACGCTGGGGCCGTACAAGCGGACTCAGGTGCGGTGGGGGGGGTCGTCTCAAGAGTTTCAGCACGCAGTGGGCTCACTCGCAAGTGGACCCCTGGATCCTACAAGTAGTATCCCAGGGGTACAGATTGGAAATTCGAGACGTCTCCCCCTCGCAGGTTCCTGAAGTCTGCTTTACCAACGTCTCCCTCCGACAGGGAGGCAGTAGTGGAAACAATTCACAAGCTGTATTCCCAGCAGGTGATAATCAAAGTACCCCTCCTACAACAAGGAAAGGGGTATTATTCCACACTATATTGTGGTACTGAAGCCAGACGGCTCGGTGAGACCTATTCTAAATCTGAAATAGTTGAACACTTACATACAAAGGTTCAAATCAAGATGGAGTCACTCAGAGCAGTGATAGCGAACCAGGAAGAAGGGGACTATATGGTGTCCCGGGACATCAGGGATGCTTACCTCCATGTCCCAATTTGCCCTTCTCACCAAGGGTACCTCAGGTTCGTGGTACAGAACTGTCACTATCAGTTTCAGACGCTGCCGGTTGGATTGTCCACGGCACCCCGGGTCCTTACCAAGGTAATGGCCGAAATGATGATTCTTCTTCAAAGAAAATGGACGATCTCCTGATAGGGGCAAGGTCCAGAGAACAGTTGGAGGTCGGAGTAGCACTATCTCAAGTAGTTCTACGACAGCACGGGTGGATTCTAAATATTCCAAAACCGCAGCTGTTTCCGACGACACGTCTACTGTTCCTAGGGATGATTCTGGACACAGTCCAGAAAAAGGTGTTTCTCCCGGAGAAGAAAGCCAGGGAGTTATCCGAGCTAGTCAGGAACCTCCTAAAACCAGGAAAAGTGTCAGTGCATCATTGCACAAGGGTCCTGGGAAAAATGGTGGCTTCTTACGAAGCGATTCCATTCGGTAGATTTCACGCAAGAACTTTTCAGTGGGATCTGCTGGAAAAATGGTCCGGATCGCATCTTCAGATGCATCAGCGGATAACCCTGTCTCCAAGGACAAGGGTGTTTCTTCTGCGGTGGCTGCAGAGTGCTCATCTACTAAAGGGCCGCAGACTCGGCATTCAGGACTGGGTCCTGGTGACCACGGATGCCAGCCTGAGAGGCTGGGGAGCAGTCACACAGGGAAAAAATTTCCAGGGAGTGTGATCAAGTCTGGAGACTTCTCTCCACATAAATATACTGGAGCTAAGGGCAATTTACAATGTTCTAAGCTTAGCAAGACCTCTGCTTCAAGGTCAGCCGGTATTGATCCAGTGGGACAACATCACGGCAGTCGCCCACGTAAACAGACAGGGCGGCACAAGAAGCAGGAGGGCAATGGCAGAAACTGCAAGGATTCTTCGCTGGGCGAAAAATCATGTGATAGCACTGTCAGCAGTGTTCATTCCGGGAGTGGACAACTGGGAAGCAGACTTCCTCAGCAGGCACGGCCTCCACCCGGGAGAGTGGGGACTTCATCGGGAAGTATTCCACATGATTGTGAACCGTTGGGAAAGACCAAAGGTGGACATGATGGCGTCCCGCCTGAACAAAAAACTGGACAGGTATTGCGCCAGGTCAAGAGACCCTCAAGCAATATCTGTGGACGTTCTGGTAACACCGTGGGTGTACCAGTCGGTGTATGTGTTCCCTCCTCTGCTTCTCATAACCAAGGTACTGAGAATTATAAGACGTAGAGGAGTAAGAACTATACTCGTGGCTCCGGATTGGCCAAGAAGGACGTGGCACCCGGAACTTCAAGAAATGCTCACAGAGGACTCCTGGCCTCTGCCGCTAAGAAGGGACTTGCTTCAGCAAGTACCAGGTCTGTTCCAAGACTTACCGCGGCTGCGTTTGACGGCATGGCGGTGGAACGCCAGATCCTAAGGGAAAAAGGCATTCCGGAAGAGGTCATTCCTACCCTGGTCAAAGCCAGGAAGGAGGTGACCGCAAAACATTATCACCACATGTGGCGAAAATATGTTGCGTGGTGTGAGGCCAGGAAGGCCCCACGAAGAAATTTTCAACTCGGTCGATTCCTGCATTTCCTGCAAACAGGAGTGTCTATGGGCCTCAAATTGGGGTCCATTAAGGTTCAAATTTCGGCCCTGTAAATTTTCTTCCAGAAAGAATTGGCTTCAGTTCCTGAAGTCCAGAAGTTTGTCAAGGGAGTACTGCATATACAACCCCCTTTTTGTGCCTCCAGTGGCACTGTGGGATTTCAACGTAGTTCTGGGATTCCTCAAATCACATTTTAAACCGCTCAAATCTGTGGATTTGAAATATCTCACATGGAAAGTGACCATGCTGTTGGCCCTGGCCTCGGCCAGGCGAGTGTCAGAATTGGCGGCTTTGTCTCACAAAAGCCATATCTGATTGTCCATTCGGACAGGGCAGAACTGCGGACTCATCCCCAGTTTCTTCCTAAGGTGGTGTCAGCGTTTCACCTGAACCAGCTTATTGTGGTACCTGCGGCTACTAGGGACTTGGAGGACTCCAAGTTGCTAGATGTTGTCAGGGCCCTGAAAATATAGGTTTCCAGGACGGCTGGAGTCAGAAAATCTGACTCGCTGTTATCCTGTATGCACCCAACAAACTGGGTGCTCTTGCTTCTAAGCAGACGATTGCTCGTTGGATTTGTAGCACATTTCAACTTGCACATTCTGTGGCAGGCCTGCCACAGCCTAAATCTGTCAAGGCCCATTCCACAAGGAAGGTGGGCTCATCCTGGGCGGCTGCCCGAGGGGTCTCGGCATTACAACTCTGCCGAGCAGCTACGTGGTCGGGGGAGAACACGTTTGTAAAATTCTACAAATTTGATACCCTGGCTAAAGAGGACCTGGAGTTCTCTCATTCGGTGCTGCAGAGTCATCCGCACTCTCCCGCCCGTTTGGGAGCTTTGGTATAATCCCCATGGTCCTGACGGAGTCCCCAGCATCCACTAGGACGTTAGAGAAAATAAGATTTTACTTACCGATAAATCTATTTCTCGTAGTCCGTAGTGGATGCTGGGCGCCCATCCCAAGTGCGGATTGTCTGCAATACTTGTACATAGTTATTGTTACAAAAATCGGGTTATTATTGTTGTGAGCCATCTTTTCAGAGGCTCCTCTGTTATCATGCTGTTAACTGGGTTCAGATCACAGGTTGTACAGTGTGATTGGTGTGGCTGGTATGAGTCTTACCCGGGATTCATAAATCCTTCCTTATTGTGTACGCTCGTCCGGGCACAGTATCCTAACTGAGGCTTGGAGGAGGGTCATAGGGGGAGGAGCCAGTGCACACCACCTGATCCTAAAGCTTTTACTTTTGTGCCCTGTCTCCTGCGGAGCCGCTATTCCCCATGGTCCTGACGGAGTCCCCAGCATCCACTACGGACTACGAGAAATAGATTTATCGGTAAGTAAAATCTTATTTTTCCCATTACACCCAGTGCAGCCACCATGTGCAGATGTAATCACCGCCCCAGCTGCCACTCCATATAATGAGTCCATTATGGGGCCCCAGGGAGCAGCTTTCATCCACATCCCAGTACATTATGGCGCTCCCCCGGTACAGACGCTGATTATACATGTACACAGCACTCTACTTCCATTAGGAGGAGTGAGCGGATGGGATTGTAATGATGGTGTGCTCCCTGCTGCAGTGCTGTGATTGGTGCATTGTACTGATACTGTGCTCCCTGCTGCAGTGCTGTGATTGGTGCATTGTACTGATACTGTGCTCCCTGCTGCAGTGCTGTGATTGGTGCATTGTACTGATACTGTGCTCCCTGCTGCAGTGCTGTGATTGGTGCATTGTAATGATGGTGTGCTCCCCGCTGCAGTGCTGTGATTGGTGCATTGTACTGATACTGTGCTCCCTGCTGCAGTGCTGTGATTGGTGCATTGTACTGATACTGTGCTCCCTGCTGCAGTGCTGTGATTGGTGCATTGTAATGATGGTGTGCTCCCCGCTGCAGTGCTGTGATTGGTGCATTGTACTGATGGTGTGCTCCCTGCTGCAGTGCTGTGATTGGTGCATTGTACTGATACTGTGCTCCCTGCTGCAGTGCTGTGATTGGTGCATTGTACTGATACTGTGCTCCCTGCTGCAGTGCTGTGATTGGTGCATTGTACTGATGGTGTGCTCCCTGCTGCAGTGCTGTGATTGGTGCATTGTACTGATGGTGTGCTCCCTGCTGCAGTGCTGTGATTGGTGCATTGTACTGATACTGTGCTCCCTGCTGCAGTGCTGTGATTGGTGCATTGTACTGATGGTGTGCTCCCTGCTGCAGTGCTGTGATTGGTGCATTGTACTGATGGTGTGCTCCCTGCTGCAGTGCTGTGATTGGTGCATTGTACTGATGGTGTGCTCCCTGCTGCAGTGCTGTGATTGGTGCATTGTACTGATGGTGTGCTCCCTGCTGCAGTGCTGTGATTGGTGCATTGTACTGATGGTGTGCTCCCTGCTGCAGTGCTGTGATTGGTGCATTGTACTGATGGTGTGCTCCCTGCTGCAGTGCTGTGATTGGTGCATTGTACTGATGGTGTGCTGCCTGCTGCAGTGCTGTGATTGGTGCATTGCACTGATGATGTGCTCCCTGCTGTACCTTTATCACGTGCTCCAGTCTGTTTTTGTCTTCTGTCGGGTTACTGTGTGACTGGGCTGCGGACAGTGAGGGGTTACTGTGTGAATGTGCTGCGGGCAGTGAGGGGTTACTGTGTGAATGTGCTGCAGGCAGTGAGGGGTTACTGTGTGAATGTGCTGCAGGCAGTGAGGGGTTACTGTGTGAATGTGCGGTCAGTGAGGGGTTACTGTGTGACTGTGCTGCGGGCAGTGAGGGGTTACTGTGTGAATGTGCTGTGGGCAGTGAGGGGTTACTGTGTGAATGTGTGGGCAGTGAGGGCTTCCTGTGTGTGTGTGCGGGCAGTGAGGGGTTACTGTGTGAATGTGCTGTGGGCAGTGAGGGGTTACTGTGTGAATGTACGAGCAGTGAGGGGTTACTGTGTGAATGTGCTGTGGGCAGTGAGGGGTTACTGTGTGAATGTGCGGGCAATGAGGGGTTACTGTGTGAATGTGCTGCGGGCAGTGATGGATTACTGTGTGAATGTGCTGCGGGCAGTGAGAGGTTACTGTGTGAAAATGCTGCGGGCAGTGAGGGGTTACTGTGTGACTGTGCTGCGGGCAGTGAGGGGTTACTGTGTGACTGCTGCGGGCAGTGAGGGGTTACTGTGTGACTGTGCTTGGGCAGTGAGGGGTTCCTGTGTGAATGTGCTGTGGGCAGTGAGGGGTTACTGTGTGAATGTGCTGCGGGCAGTGAGGGGTTACTGTGTGAATGTGCTGTGGGCAGTGAGGTGTTCCTGTGTGTCCGTGCGGGCAGTGAGGGGTTTCTGTGTGAATGTGCTGCGGAAAGTGCGGGGTTACTGTGTGAATGTGCTATGGGCAATGAGGGGTTACTGTGTGAATGTGCTGCGGGCAGTGAGGGGTTACTGTGTGACTGGGCTGCGGGCAGGGAGAGGTTACTGTGTGCCTGTGCGGGCAGTGAGGTGTTCCTGTGTGAATGTGCTGCGGGCAGTGAGGGGTTACTGTGTGAATGTGCTGCGGGCAGTGAGAGGTTACTGTGTGAAAATGCTGCGGGCAGTGAGGGGTTACTGTGTAACTGTGCAGCGGGCAGTGAGGGGTTACTGTGTGACTGTGCTGCGGGCAGTGAGGGGTTCCTGTGTGAATGTGCTGTGGGCAGTGAGGGGTTACTGTGTGAATGTGCTGCGGGCAGTGAGGGGTTACTGTGTGAATGTGCTGTGGGCAGTGAGGTGTTCCTGTGTATCTGTGCGGGCAGTGAGGGGTTTCTGTGTGAATGTGCTGCGGAAAGTGCGGGGTTACTGTGTGAATGTGCTATGGGCAATGAGGGGTTACTGTGTGAATGTGCTGCGGGCAGTGAGGGGTGACTGGGCTGCGGGCAGGGAGAGGTTACTGTGTGCCTGTGCGGGCAGTGAGGGGTTACTGTGTGAATGTGCGGGCAGTGAGGGGTTACTGTGTGAATGTGCGGGCAGTGAGGGGTTACTGTGTGAATGTGCTGCGGGCAGTGAGGGGTTACTGTGTGAATGTGCTGCGGGCAGTGAGGGGTTACTGTGTGAATGTGCTGTGGGCAGTGAGGGGTTACTGTGTGAATGTGCGGGCAGTGAGGGGTTACTGTGTGAATGTGCTGCGGGCAGTGAGGGGTTACTGTGTGAATGTGCTGCGGGCAGTGAGGGGTTACTGTGTGAATGTGCTGTGGGCAGTGAGGGGTTACTGTGTGAATGTGCGGGCAATGAGGGGTTACTGTGTGAATGTGCTGCGGGCAGTGAGGGGTTACTGCGTGAATGTGCTGCGGGCAGTGAGAGGTTACTGTGTGAAAATGCTGCGGGCAGTGAGGGGTTACTGTGTGACTGTGCTGCGGGCAGTGAGGGGTTACTGTGTGACTGCTGCGGGCAGTGAGGGGTTACTGTGTGACTGTGCTGCGGGCAGTGAGGGGTTCCTGTGTGAATGTGCTGTGGGCAGTGAGGGGTTACTGTGTGAATGTGCTGCGGGCAGTGAGGGGTTTCTGTGTGAATGTGCTGCGGAAAGTGCGGGGTTACTGTGTGAATGTGCTATGGGCAATGAGGGGTTACTGTGTGAATGTGCTGCGGGCAGTGAGGGGTTACTGTGTGACTGGGCTGCGGGCAGGGAGAGGTTACTGTGTGCCTGTGCGGGCAGTGAGGTGTTCCTGTGTGATTGTGCTGTGAGCAGTGAGGGGTTACTGTGTGGGCAGTGAGGGGTTACTGTGTGATTGTGCTGCAGGCAGTGAGGGGTTACTGTGTGACTGTGCTGAGGGCAGTGCGGCGTTACTGTGTGAATGTGCTGTGGGCAGTGAGGGGTTACTGTGTGAATGTGCTGTGGGCAGTGAGGGGTTACTGTGTGGATGTGCTGTGGGCAGTGAGGGGTTACTGTGTGAATGTGCGGGCAGTGAGGGGTTACTGTGTGAATGTGCTGCGGGCAGTGAGGGGTTACTGTGTGGATGTGCTGTGGGCAGTGAGGGGTTACTGTGTGAATGTGCGGGCAGTGAGGGGTTACTGTGTGAATGTGCTGTGGGCAGTGAGGGGTTACTGTGTGAATGTGCTGCTGGCAGTAAGGGGTTACTGTGTAAATGTGCTGCGGGCAGTGAGGGGTTACTGTGTGAATGTGCTGCGGGCAGTGAGGGGTTACTGTGTGAATGTGCTGCGGGCAGTGAGGGGTTACTGTGTGACTGTGCTGTGGGCAGTGAAAGGGTTACTGTGTGATTGTGCTGCGGGCAGTGAGGGGTTACTGTGTGACTGTGCTGAGGGCAGTGAGGGGTTACTGTGTGACTGTGCTGTGGGCAGTGAAAGGGTTACTGTGTGAATGTGCTGCGGGCAGTGAGGGGTTACTGTGTGACTGTGCTGAGGGCAGTGAGGGGTTACTGTGTGAATGTGCTGCGGGCAGTGAGGGGTTACTGTGTGAATGTGTGGGCAGTGAGGGGTTACTGTGTGAATGTGCTGTGAGCAGTGAGGGGTTACTGTGTGAATGTGCGGGCAGTGAGAGGTTACTGTGTGGATGTGCTGTGGGCAGTGAGGGGTTACTGTGTGAATGTGCGGGCAGTGAGGGGTTACTGTGTGAATCTGCTGTAGGCAGTGAGGGGTTACTGTGTGAATGTGCTGTGGGCAGTGAGGGGTTACTGTGTAAATGTGCTGCGGGCAGTGAGGGGTTACTGTGTGAATGTGCGGGCAGTGAGGGGTTCCTGTGTGAATGTGCTGTGGGCAGTGAGGGGTTACTGTGTGTCTATGCGGGCAGTGAGGGGTTACTGTGTGAATGTGCTGCGGGCAGTGAGGGGTTACTGTGTGTCTATGCGGGCAGTGAGGGGTTACTGTGTGAATGTGCTTCGGGCAGTGAAGGGTTACTTTGTGTCTATGCGGGCAGTGAGGGGTTACTGTGTTAATGTGCTGCGGGCAGTGAGGGGTTACTGTGTGTCTATGCGGGCAGTGAGGGGTTACTGTGTGACTGTGCTGTGGGCAGTGAGGGGTTACTGTGTGACTGCTGTGGGCAGTGACGGGTTACTGTGTGAATGTGCTGTAGGCAGTGAGGTGTTACTGTGTGAATGTGCGGGCAGTGAGGGTTTACTGTGTGAATGTGCTGTGGGCAGTGAGAGGTTACTGTGTGAATGTGCGGGCAGTGAGGGTTTACTGTGTGAATGTGCTGTGGGCAGTGAGGGGTTACTGTGTGAATGTGCTATGGGCAGTGAGGGGTTACTGTGTGAATGTGCTGCGGGCAGCGAGGGGTTACTGTGTGAATGTGCGGGCAGTGAGGGGTTACTGTGTGAATGTGCTGCGGGCAGCGAGGGGTTACTGTGTGAATGTGCTGCGGGCAGCGAGGGGTTACTGTGACTGTGCTGTGGGCAGTGAGAGGTTACTGTGTGAATGTGCTGCGGGCATTGAGGGGTTACTGTGTGAATGTGCTGCGGGCAGTGAGGGGTTACTGTGTGAATGTGCTGCGGGCAGTGAGGGGTTACTGTGTGAATGTGCGGGCAGTGAGGGGTTACTGTGTGAATGTGCTGCGGGCAGTGAGGGGTTACTGTGTGAATGTGCTGCGGGCAGTGAGGGGTTACTGTGTGAATGTGCTGCGGGCAGTGAGGGGTTACTGTGTGACTGTGCTGCGGGCAGTGAGGGGTTACTGTGTGACTGCTGCGGGCAGTGAGGGGTTACTGTGTGACTGTGCTGCGGGCAGTGAGGGGTTACTGTGTGACTGTGCTGCGGGCAGTGAGGGGTTACCGTGTGACTGTGCTTCGGGCAGTGAGGGGTTACTGTGTGACTGTGCTGCGGGCAGTGAGAGGTTACTGTGTGACTGTGCTTCGGGCAGTGAGGCATTACTGTGTGGATGTGCTGTGGGCAGTGAGGGGTTACTGTGTGAATGTGCTGCGGGCAGTGAGGGGTTACTGTGTGAATGTGCTGCGGGCAGTGAGGGGTTACTGTGTGAATGTGCTGCGGGCAGTGAGGGGTTACTGTGTGACTGTGCTGCGGGCAGTGAGGGGTTACTGTGTGAATGTGCTGCGGGCACTGAGGGGTTACTGTGTGACTGTGCTGCGGGCAGTGAGGGGTTACTGTGTGAATGTGCTGCGGGCAGTGAGGGGTTACTGTGTGACTGTGCTGCGGGCAGTGAGGGGTTACTGTGTGACTGTGCTGCGGGCAGTGAGGGGTTACTGTGTGACTGTGCTGCGGGCAGTGAGGGGTTACTGTGTGACTGTGCTGCGGGCAGTGAGGGGTGACTGTGCTGCGGGCAGTGAGGGGTTACTGTGTGACTGTGCTTCGGGCAGTGAGGCGTGCAGCAGTACAGATAGAGGCTGCTCCGCTGTCTGGGTGCAGAGCTGATGGATGGACCTGTCTCTGGAGATTTCCCCGTGGGGAACGTTTGAGCTGTTAAATTGAATGGTCATTAACAATGCACTGATCTCCTATTATCTGCCCTGAGTGCTCAGCAGCTGGGTCCTGTGCCCCCCACTCTCTGATTGTGTCTGTGCTGCGGATGGCTGATCCTGGTATCCCCCAGACACTGGGCACTTCATGTCTCTCCTGTAATACACTGACGTCCCCAGCCCCCCACTCTCTGATCCTGGTATCCCCCAGACACTGGGCACTTCATGTCTCTCCTGTAATACACTGACTTCCCCAGCCCCCCACTCTCTGATCCTGGTATCCCCCAGACACTGGGCACTTCATGTCTCTCCTGTAATACACTGACGTCCCCAGCCCCCCACTCTCTGATCCTGGTATCCCCCAGACACTGGGCACTTCATGTCTCTCCTGTAATACACTGACGTCCCCAGCCCCCCACTCTCTGATCCTGGTATCCCCCAGACACTGGGCACTTCATGTCTCTCCTGTAATACATTGACGCCCCCAGCCCCCCACTCTCTGATCCTGGTATCCCCCAGACACTGGGCACTTCATGTCTCTCCTGTAATGCACTGACGTCCCCAGCCCCCCACTCTCTGATCCTGGTATCCCCCAGACACTGGGCACTTCATGTCTCTCCTGTAATGCACTGACGTCCCCAGCCCCCCACTCTCTGATCCTGGTATCCCCCAGACACTGGGCACTTCATGTCTCTCCTGTAATACACTGACGTCCCCAGCCCCCCACTCTCTGATCCTGGTATCCCCCAGACACTGGGCACTTCATGTCTCTCCTGTAATGCACTGACGTCCCCAGCCCCCCACTCTCTGATCCTGGTATCCCCCAGACACTGGGCACTTCATGTCTCTCCTGTAATACACTGACGTCCCCAGCCCCCCACTCTCTGATCCTGGTATTTCCCAGACACTGGGCACCTCATGTCTCTCCTGTAATACACTGAAGTCCCCAGCCCCCCACTCTCTGATCCTGGTATCCCCCAGACACTGGGCACTTCATGTCTCTCCTGTAATACACTGACGTCCCCAGCCCCCCACTCTCTGATCCTGGTATCCCCCAGACACTGGGCACTTCATGTCTCTCCTGTATGACGTCCCCAGCCCCCCACTCTCTGATCCTGGTATCCCCCAGACACTGGGCACTTCATGTCTCTCCTGTAATACACTGACGTCCCCAGCCCCCCACTCTCTGATCCTGGTATCCCCCAGACACTGGGCACTTCATGTCTCTCCTGTAATACACTGACGTCCCCAGCCCCCCACTCTCTGATCCTGGTATCCCCCAGACACTGGGCACTTCATGTCTCTCCTGTAATACACTGACGTGCCCAGCCCCCCACTCTCTGATCCTGGTATCCCCCAGACACTGGGCACTTCATGTCTCTCCTGTAATACACTGACGTCCCCAGCCCCCCACTCTCTGATCCTGGTATCCCCCAGACACTGGGCACTTCATGTCTCTCCTGTAATACACTGACGTCCCCAGCCCCCCACTCTCTGATCCTGGTATCCCTCAGACACTGGGCACTTCATGTCTCTCCTGTAATACACTGACGTCCCCAGCCCCCCACTCTCTGATCCTGGTATCCCCCAGACACTGGGCACTTCATGTCTCTCCTGTAATACACTGACGTCCCCAGCCCCCCACTCTCTGATCCTGGTATCCCCCAGACACTGGCCACTTCATGTCTCTCCTGTAATACACTGATGTCCCCACCCCCCACTCTCTGATCCTGGTATCCCCCAGACACTGGGCACTTCATGTCTCTCCTGTAATACACTGACGTCCCCAGCCCCCCACTCTCTGATCCCGGTATCCCCCAGACACTGGGCACTTCATGTCTCTCATGTAATACACTGACGTCCCCAGCCCCCCACTCTCTGATCCTGGTATCCCCCAGACACTGGGCACTTCATGTCTCTCCTGTATGACGTCCCCAGCCCCCCACTCTCTGATCCTGGTATCCCCCAGACACTGGGCACTTCATGTCTCTCCTGTGATACATTGACGTCCCAAGCCCCCCACTCTCTTATCCTGGTATCCCCCAGACACTGGGCACTTCATGTCTCTCCTGTAATACACTGACGTCCCCAGCCCCCCACTCTCTGATCCTGGTATCCCCCAGACACTGGGCACTTCATGTCTCTCCTGTAATACACTGACGTCCCCAGCCCCCCACTCTCTGATCCTGGTATCCCCCAGACACTGGGCACTTCATGTCTCTCCTGTAATGCACTGACGTCCCCAGCCCCCCACTCTCTGATCCTGGTATCCCCCAGACACTGGGCACTTCATGTCTCTCCTGTAATACACTGACGTCCCCAGCCCCCCACTCTCTGATCCTGGTATTTCCCAGACACTGGGCACTTCATGTCTCTCCTGTAATACACTGACGTCCCCAGCCCCCCACTCTCTGATCCTGATATCCCCCAGACACTGGGCACCTCATGTCTCTCCTATAATACACTGAAGTCCCCAGCCCCCCACTCTCTGATCCTGATATCCCCCAGACACTGGGCACCTCATGTCTCTCCTGTAATACACTGACGTCCCCAGCCCCCCACTCTCTGATCCTGGTATCCCCCAGACACTGGGCACCTCATGTCTCTCCTGTAATACACTGAAGTCCCCAGCCCCCCACTCTCTGATCCTGGTATCCCCCAGACACTGGGCACTTCATGTCTCTCCTGTAATACACTGACGTCCCCAGCCCCCCACTCTCTGATCCTGGTATCCCCCAGACACTGGGCACTTCATGTCTCTCCTGTATGACGTCCCCAGCCCCCCACTCTCTGATCCTGGTATCCCCCAGACACTGGGCACTTCATGTCTCTCCTGTAATACACTGACGTCCCCAGCCCCCCACTCTCTGATCCTGGTATCCCCCAGACACTGGGCACTTCATGTCTCTCCTGTAATACACTGACGTCCCCAGCCCCCCACTCTCTGATCCTGGTATCCCCCAGACACTGGGCACTTCATGTCTCTCCTGTAATACACTGACGTGCCCAGCCCCCCACTCTCTGATCCTGGTATCCCCCAGACACTGGGCACTTCATGTCTCTCCTGTAATACACTGACGTCCCCAGCCCCCCACTCTCTGATCCTGGTATCCCCCAGACACTGGGCACTTCATGTCTCTCCTGTAATACACTGACGTCCCCAGCCCCCCACTCTCTGATCCTGGTATCCCTCAGACACTGGGCACTTCATGTCTCTCCTGTAATACACTGACGTCCCCAGCCCCCCACTCTCTGATCCTGGTATCCCCCAGACACTGGGCACTTCATGTCTCTCCTGTAATACACTGACGTCCCCAGCCCCCCACTCTCTGATCCTGGTATCCCCCAGACACTGGCCACTTCATGTCTCTCCTGTAATACACTGATGTCCCCACCCCCCACTCTCTGATCCTGGTATCCCCCAGACACTGGGCACTTCATGTCTCTCCTGTAATACACTGACGTCCCCAGCCCCCCACTCTCTGATCCCGGTATCCCCCAGACACTGGGCACTTCATGTCTCTCATGTAATACACTGACGTCCCCAGCCCCCCACTCTCTGATCCTGGTATCCCCCAGACACTGGGCACTTCATGTCTCTCCTGTATGACGTCCCCAGCCCCCCACTCTCTGATCCTGGTATCCCCCAGACACTGGGCACTTCATGTCTCTCCTGTATGACGTCCCCAGCCCCCCACTCTCTGTTCCTGGTATCCCCCAGACACTGGGCACTTCATGTCTCTCCTGTAATACACTGATGTCCCCACCCCCCACTCTCTGATCCTGGTATCCCCCAGACACTGGGCACTTCATGTCTCTCCTGTAATACACTGACGTCCCCAGCCCCCCACTCTCTGATCCTGGTATCCCCCAGACACTGGGCACTTCATGTCTCTCCTGTAATACACTGACGTCCCCAGCCCCCCACTCTCTGATCCTGGTATCCCCCAGACACTGGGCACCTCATGTCTCTCCTGTAATACACTGATGTCCCCAGCCCCCCACTCTCTGATCCTGGTATCCCCCAGACACTGGGCACCTCATGTCTCTCCTGTAATACATTGACGTCCCCAGCCCCCCACTTTCTGATCCTGGTATCCCCCAGACACTGGGCACTTCATGTCTCTCCTGTAATACACTGACGTCCCCAGCCCCCACTCTCTGTTCCTGGTATCCCCCAGACACTGGGCACTTCATGTCTCTCCTGTAATACACTGACGTCCCCAGCCCCCCACTCTCTGATCCTGGTATCCCCCAGACACTGGGCACTTCATGTCTCTCCTGTAATACACTGACGTCCCCAGCCCCCCACTCTCTGATCCTGGTATCCCCCAGACACTGGGCACCTCATGTCTCTCCTGTAATACACTGACGTCCCCAGCCCCCCACTCTCTGATCCTGGTATCCCCCAGACACTGGGCACCTCAAGTCTCTCCTGTAATACACTGACGTCCCCAGCCCCCCACTCTCTGATCCTGGTATCCCCCAGACACTAGGCACTTCATGTCTCTCCTATAATACACTGACATCCCCAGCCCCCCACTCTCTGATCCTGGTATCCCCCAGACACTGGGCACCTCATGTCTCTCCTGTAATACACTGACGTCCCCAGCCCCCCACTCTCTGATCCCGGTATCCCCCAGACACTGGGCACTTCATGTCTCTCCTGTAATACACTGACGTCCCCAGCCCCCCACTCTCTGATCCCGGTATCCCCCAGACACTGGGCACTTCATGTCTCTCCTGTAATACACTGACGTCCCCAGCCCCCCACTCTGATCCTGGTATCCCCCAGACACTGGGCACTTCATGTCTCTCCTGTAATACACTGACGTCCCCAGCCCCCCACTCTCTGATCCTGGTATCCCCCAGACACTGGGCACTTCATGCCTCTCCTGTAATACACTGACGTCCCCAGCCCCCCACTCTCTGATCCTGGTATCCCCCAGACACTGGGCACCTCATGTCTCTCCTGTAATACACTGACGTCCCCAGCCCCCCACTCTCTGTTCCTGGTATCCCCCAGACACTGGGCACTTCATGTCTCTCCTGTAATACACTGATGTCCCCACCCCCCACTCTCTGATCCTGGTATCCCCCAGACACTGGGCACTTCATGTCTCTCCTGTAATACACTGACGTCCCCAGCCCCCCACTCTCTGATCCTGGTATCCCCCAGACACTGGGCACTTCATGTCTCTCCTGTAATACACTGACGTCCCCAGCCCCCCACTCTCTGATCCTGGTATCCCCCAGACACTGGGCACTTCATGTCTCTCCTGTAATACACTGACGTCCCCAGCACCCCACTCTCTGATCCTGGTATCCCCCAGACACTGGGCACTTCATGTCTCTCCTGTAATACACTGACGTCCCCAGCCCCCCACTCTCTGATCCTGGTATCCCCCAGACACTGGCCACTTCATGTCTCTCCTGTAATACACTGACGTCCCCAGCCCCCCACTCTCTGATCCTGGTATCCCCCAGACACTGGGCACTTCATGTCTGTCCTGTAATACACTGACGTCCCCAGCCCCCCACTCTCTGATCCTGGTATCCCCCAGACACTGGGCACTTCATGTCTCTCCTGTAATACACTGACGTCCCCAGCACCCCACTCTCTGATCCTGGTATCCCCCAGACACTGGGCACTTCATGTCTCTCCTGTATGACTTCCCCAGCCCCCCACTCTCTGCTCCTGGTATCCCCCAGACACTGGGCACTTCATGTCTCTCCTGTGATACATTGACGTCCCAAGCCCCCCACTCTCTTATCCTGGTATCCCCCAGACACTGGGCACTTCATGTCTCTCCTGTAATACACTGACGTCCCCATCCCCCCACTCTCTGATCCTGGTATCCCCCAGACACTGGGCACTTCATGCCTCTCCTGTAATACACTGACGTCCCCAGCCCCCCACTCTCTGATCCTGGTATCCCCCAGACACTGGGCACCTCATGTCTCTCCTGTAATACACCGACGTCCCCAGCCCCCCACTCTCTGTTCCTGGTATCCCCCAGACACTGGGCACTTCATGTCTCTCCTGTAATACACTGATGTCCCCACCCCCCACTCTCTGATCCTGGTATCCCCCAGACACTGGGCACTTCATGTCTCTCCTGTAATACACTGACGTCCCCAGCCCCCCACTCTCTGATCCTGGTATCCCCCAGACACTGGGCACTTCATGTCTCTCCTGTAATACACTGACGTCCCCAGCCCCCCACTCTCTGATCCTGGTATCCCCCAGACACTGGGCACCTCATGTCTCTCCTGTAATACACTGACGTCCCCAGCCCCCCACTCTCTGATCCTGGTATCCCCCAGACACTGGGCACCTCATGTCTCTCCTGTAATACACTGACGTCCCCAGCCCCCCACTCTCTGATCCTGGTATCCCCCAGACACTGGGCACCTCATGTCTCTCCTGTAATACATTGACGTCCCCAGCCCCCCACTCTCTGATCCTGGTATCCCCCAGACACTGGGCACTTCATGTCTCTCCTGTAATACACTGACGTCCCCAGCCCCCCACTCTCTGTTCCTGGTATCCCCCAGACACTGGGCACTTCATGTCTCTCCTGTAATACACTGACGTCCCCACCCCCCACTCTCTGATCCTGGTATCCCCCAGACACTGGGCACTTCATGTCTCTCCTGTAATACACTGACGTCCCCAGCCCCCCACTCTCTGATCCTGGTATCCCCCAGACACTGGGCACCTCATGTCTCTCCTGTAATACACTGACGTCCCCAGCCCCCCACTCTCTGATCCTGGTATCCCCCAGACACTGGGCACCTCATGTCTCTCCTGTAATACACTGACGTCCCCAGCCCCCCACTCTCTGATCCTGGTATCCCCCAGACACTGGGCACCTCATGTCTCTCCTGTAATACATTGACGTCCCCAGCCCCCCACTCTCTGATCCTGGTATCCCCCAGACACTGGGCACTTCATGTCTCTCCTGTAATACACTGACGTCCCCAGCCCCCCACTCTCTGTTCCTGGTATCCCCCAGACACTGGGCACTTCATGTCTCTCCTGTAATACACTGACGTCCCCACCCCCCACTCTCTGATCCTGGTATCCCCCAGACACTGGGCACTTCATGTCTCTCCTGTAATACACTGACGTCCCCAGCCCCCCACTCTCTGATCCTGGTATCCCCCAGACACTGGGCACTTCATGTCTCTCCTGTAATACACTGACGTCCCCAGCCCCCCACTCTCTGATCCTGGTATCCCCCAGACACTGGGCACCTCATGTCTCTCCTGTAATACACTGACGTCCCCAGCCCCCCACTCTCTGATCCTGGTATCCCCCAGACACTGGGCACCTCATGTCTCTCCTGTAATACACTGACGTCCCCAGCCCCCCACTCTCTGATCCTGGTATCCCCCAGACACTGGGCACCTCATGTCTCTCCTGTAATACATTGACGTCCCCAGCCCCCCACTCTCTGATCCTGGTATCCCCCAGACACTGGGCACTTCATGTCTCTCCTGTAATACACTGACGTCCCCAGCCCCCCACTCTCTGTTCCTGGTATCCCCCAGACACTGGGCACTTCATGTCTCTCCTGTAATACACTGACGTCCCCAGCCCCCCACTCTCTGATCCTGGTATCCCCCAGACACTGGGCACTTCATGTCTCTCCTGTAATACACTGACGTCCCCAGCCCCCCACTCTCTGATCCTGGTATCCCCCAGACACTGGGCACCTCATGTCTCTCCTGTAATACACTGACGTCCCCAGCCCCCCACTCTCTGATCCTGGTATCCCCCAGACACTGGGCACCTCAAGTCTCTCCTGTAATACACTGGCGTCCCCAGCCCCCCACTCTCTGATCCTGGTATCCCCCAGACACTGGGCACTTCATGTCTCTTCGGTAATACACTGACATCCCCAGCCCCCCACTCTCTGATCCTGGTATCCCCCAGACACTGAGCACCTCATGTCTCTCCTGTAATACACTGACGTCCCCAGCCCCCCACTCTCTGATCCCGGTATCCCCCAGACACTGGGCACTTCATGTCTCTCCTGTAATACACTGACGTCCCCAGCCCCCCACTCTCTGATCCTGGTATCCCCCAGACACTGGGCACTTCATGTCTCTCCTGTAATACACTGACGTCCCCAGCCCCCCACTCTCTGATCCTGGTATCCCCCAGACACTGGGCACTTCATGTCTCTCCTGTAATACACTGACGTCCCCAGCCCCCCACTCTCTGATCCTGGTATCCCCCAGACACTGGGCACCTCATGTCTCTCCTGTAATACACTGACGTCCCCAGCCCCCCACTCTCTGATCCTGGTATCCCCCAGACACTGGGCACTTCATGTCTCTCCTGTAATACGCTGACTTCCCCAGCCCCCCACTCTCTGATCCTGGTATCCCCCAGACACTGGGCACTTCATGTCTCTCCTGTAATACATTGACGTCCCCAGCCCCCCACTCTCTGATCCTGGTATCCCCCAGACACTGGGCACCTCATGTCTCTCCTGTAATACACTGACGTCCCCAGCCCCCCACTCTCTGATCCCGGTATCCCCCAGACACTGGGCACTTCATGTCTCTCCTGTAATACACTGACGTCCCCAGCCCCCCACTCTCTGATCCCGGTATCCCCCAGACACTGGGCACTTCATGTCTCTCCTGTAATACACTGACGTCCCCAGCCCCCCACTCTCTGATCCTGGTATCCCCCAGACACTGGGCACTTCATGTCTCTCCTGTAATACACTGACGTCCCCAGCCCCCCACTCTCTGATCCTGGTATCCCCCAGACACTGGGCACCTCATGTCTCTCCTGTAATACACTGACGTCCCCAGCCCCCCACTCTCTGATCCTGGTATCCCCCAGACACTGGGCACCTTATGTCTCTCCTGTAATACACTGACGTCCCCAGCCCCCCCACTCTCTGATCCTGGTATCCCCCGGACACTGGGCACTTCATGTCTCTCCTGTAATACACTGACGTCCCCAGCCCCCCACTCTCTGATCCTGGTATCCCCCAGACACTGGGCACTTCATGTCTCTCCTGTAATACACTGACGTCCCCAGCCCCCCACTCTCTGATCCTGGTATCCCCCAGACACTGGGCACTTCATGTCTCTCCTGTAATACACTGACGTCCCCAGCCCCCCACTCTGTGATCCTGGTATCCCCCAGACACTGGGCACTTCATGTCTCTCCTGTAATACACTGACGTCCCCAGCCCCCCACTCTCTGATCCTGGTATCCCCCAGACACTGGGCACTTCATGTCTCTCCTGTAATACACTGACGTCCCCAGCCCCCCACTCTCTGCTCCTGGTATCCTCCAGACACTGGGCACTTCATGTCTCTCCTGTAATACACTGACGTCCCCAGCCCCCCACTCTCTGCTCCTGGTATCCCCCAGACACTGGGCACTTCATGTCTCTCCTGTAATACACTGACGTCCCCAGCCCCCCACTCTCTGATCCTGGTATCCCCCAGACACTGGGCACTTCATGTCTCTCCTGTAATACACTGACGTCCCCAGCCCCCCACTCTCTGATCCTGGTATCCCCCAGACACTGGGCACCTCATGTCTCTCCTGTAATACACTGACGTCCCCAGCCCCCCACTCTCTGATCCTGGTATCCCCCAGACACTGGGCACTTCATGTCTCTCCTGTAATACGCTGACGTCCCCAGCCCCCCACTCTCTGATCCTGGTATCCCCCAGACACTGGGCACCTCATGTCTCTCCTGTAATACGCTGACGTCCCCAGCCCCCCACTCTCTGATCCTGGTATCCCCCAGACACTGGGCACTTCATGTCTCTCCTGTAATACGCTGACTTCCCCAGCCCCCCACTCTCTGATCCTGGTATCCGCCAGACACTGGGCACTTCATGCCTCTCCTGTAATACACTGACGTCCCCAGCCCCCCACTCTCTGATCCTGGTATCCCCCAGACACTGGGCACTTCTTGTCTCTCCTGTAATACACTGACGTCCCCAGCCCCCCACTCTCTGATCCTGGTATCCCCCAGACACTGGGCACCTCATGTCTCTCCTGTAATGCACTGACGTCCCCAGCCCCCCACTCTCTGATCCTGGTATCCCCCAGACACTGGGCACTTCATGTCTCTCCTGTAATACGCTGACGTCCCCAGCCCCCCACTCTCTGATCCTGGTATCCCCCAGACACTGGGCACTTCATGTCTCTCCTGTAATACACTGACGTCCCCAGCCCCCCACTCTCTGATCCTGGTATCCCCCAGACACTGGGCACTTCATGTCTCTCCTGTAATACACTGACGTCCCCAGCCCCCCACTCTCTGATCCTGGTATCCCCCAGACACTGGGCACTTCATGTCTCTCCTGTAATACACTGACGTCCCCAGCCCCCCACTCTCTGATCCTGGTATCCCCCAGACACTGGGTACTTCATGTCTCTCCTGTAATACACTGACGTCCCCAGCCCCCCACTCTCTGATCCTGGTATCCCCCAGACACTGGGCACTTCATGTCTCTCCTGTAATACACTGACGTCCCCAGGCCCCCACTCTCTGATCCTGGTATCCCCCAGACACTGGGCACTTCATGTCTCTCCTGTAAGACACTGACGTCCCCAGCCCCCCACTCTCTGATCCTGGTATCCCCCAGACACTGAGCACTTCATGTCTCTCCTGTAATACACTGACGTCCCCAGCCCCCCACTCTCTGATCCTGGTATCCCCCAGACACTGGGCACTTCATGTCTCTCCTGTAATACACTGACGTCCCCAGCCCCCCACTCTCTGATCCTGGTATCCCCCAGACACTGGGCACTTCATGTCTCTCCTGTAATACACTGACGTCCCCAGCCCCCCACTCTCTGATCCTGGTATCCCCCAGACACTGGGCACTTCATGTCTCTCCTGTAATACACTGACGTCCCCAGCCCCCCACTCTCTGGTCCTGGTATCCCCCAGACACTGGGCACCTCATGTCTCTTCTGTAATACACTGACGTCCCCAGCCCCCCACTCTCTGATCCTGGTATCCCCCAGACACTGGCCACTTCATGTCTCTCCTGTAATACACTGACGTCCCCAGCCCCCCACTCTCTGATCCTGGTATCCACCAGACACTGGGCACTTCATGTCTCTCCTGTAATACACTGACGTCCCCAGCCCCCCACTCTCTGATCCTGGTACCCACCAGACACTGGGCACTTCATGTCTCTCCTGTAATACACTGACGTCCCCAGCCCCCCACTCTCTGATCCTGGTACCCCCCAGACACTGGGCACTTCATGTCTGTCCTGTAATACACTGACGTCCCCAGCCCCCCACTCTCTGATCCTGGTATCCCCCAGACACTGGGCACTTCATGTCTCTCCTGTAATACACTGACGTCCCCAGCCCCCCACTCTCTGATCCTGGTATCCCCCAGACACTGGGCACCTCATGTCTCTCCTGTAATACACTGACGTCCCCAGCCCCCCACTCTCTGATCCTGGTATCCCCCAGACACTGGGCACCTCATGTCTCTCCTGTAATACACTGACGTCCCCAGCCCCCCACTCTCTGATCCTGGTATCCCCCAGACACTGGGCACTTCATGTCTCTCCTGTAATACACTGACGTCCCCAGCCCCCCACTCTCTGATCCTGGTATCCCCCAGACACTGGGCACTTCATGTCTGTCCTGTAATACACTGACGTCCCCAGCCCCCCACTCTCTGATCCTGGTATCCCCCAGACACTGGGCACTTCATGTCTCTCCTGTAATACACTGACGTCCCCAGCCCCCCACTCTCTGATCCTGGTATCCCCCAGACACTGGGCACTTCATGTCTCTCCTGTAATACACTGACGTCCCCAGCCCCCCACTCTCTGATCCTGGTATCCCCCAGACACTGGGCACTTCATGTCTCTCCTGTAATACACTGACGTCCCCAGCCCCCCACTCTCTGATCCTGGTATCCCCCAGACACTGGGCACTTCATGTCTCTCCTGTAATACACTGACGTCCCCAGCCCCCCACTCTCTGATCCTGGTATCCCCCAGACACTGGGCACTTCATGTCTCTCCTGTAATACACTGACGTCCCCAGCCCCCCACTCTCTGATCCTGGTATCCCCCAGACACTGGGCACTTCATGTCTCTCCTGTAATACACTGACGTCCCCAGCCCCCCACTCTCTGATCCTGGTATCCCCCAGACACTGGGCACTTCATGTCTCTCCTGTAATACACTGACGTCCCCAGCCCCCCACTCTCTGATCCTGGTATCCCCCAGACACTGGGCACTTCATGTCTCTCCTGTAATACACTGACGTCCCCAGCCCCCCACTCTCTGATCCTGGTATCCCCCAGACACTGGGCACTTCATGTCTCTCCTGTAATACACTGACGTCCCCAGCCCCCCACTCTCTGATCCTGGTATCCCCCAGACACTGGGCACTTCATGTCTGTCCTGTAATACACTGACGTCCCCAGCCCCCCACTCTCTTATCCTGGTATCCCCCAGACACTGGGCACTTCATGTCTCTCCTGTAATACACTGACGTCCCCAGCCCCCCACTCTCTGATCCTGGTATCCCCCAGACACTGGGCACTTCATGTCTCTCCTGTAATACACTGACGTCCCCAGCCCCCCACTCTCTGATCCTGGTATCCCCCAGACACTGGGCACTTCATGTCTCTCCTGTAATACACTGACGTCCCCAGCCCCCCACTCTCTGATCCTGGTATCCCCCAGACACTGGGCACTTCATGTCTGTCCTGTAATACACTGACGTCCCCAGCCCCCCACTCTCTTATCCTGGTATCCCCCAGACACTGGGCACTTCATGTCTCTCCTGTAATACACTGACGTCCCCAGCCCCCCACTCTCTGATCCTGGTATCCCCCAGACACTGGGCACTTCATGTCTCTCCTGTAATACACTGACGTCCCCAGCCCCCCACTCTCTGATCCTGGTATCCCCCAGACACTGGGCACCTCATGTCTCTCCTGTAATACACTGACGTCCCCAGCCCCCCACTCTCTGATCCTGGTATCCCCCAGACACTGGGCACTTCATGTCTCTCCTGTAATACACTGACGTCCCCAGCCCCCCACTCTCTGATCCTGGTATCCCCCAGACACTGGGCACTTCATGTCTCTTCTGTAATACACTGACGTCCCCAGCCCCCCACTCTCTGATCCTGGTATCCCCCAGACACTGGGCACTTCATGTCTCTCCTGTAATACACTGACGTCCCCAGCCCCCCACTCTCTGATCCTGGTATCCCCCAGACACTGGGCACTTCATGTCTCTCCTGTAATACACTGACGTCCCCAGCCCCCCACTCTCTGATCCTGGTATCCCCCAGACACTGGGCACTTCATGTCTCTCTTGTAATACACTGACGTCCCCAGCCCCCCACTCTCTGATCCTGGTATCCCCCAGACACTGGGCACTTCATGTCTCTCCTGTAATACACTGACGTCCCCAGCCCCCCACTCTCTGATCCTGGTATCCCCCAGACACTGGGCACTTCATGTCTCTCCTGTAATACGCTGACGTCCCCAGCCCCCCACTCTCTGGGGGTCATTCCGAGTTGTTTGCTCGTTATTTTCTCTAACGTCCTAAGTGGATGCTGGGGACTCCGTAAGGACCATGGGGAATAGCGGCTCCGCAGGAGACTGGGCACATCTAAAGAAAGCTTTAGGACTAACTGGTGTGCACTGGCTCCTCCCCCTATGACCCTCCTCCAAGCCTCAGTTAGATTTCTGTGCCCGACGAGAAGGGTGCACACTAGGGGCTCTCCTGAGCTTCTTAGTGAAAGTTTTAGTTTAGGTTTGTTATTTTCAGTGAGACCTGCTGGCAACAGGCTCACTGCATCGAGGGACTAAGGGGAGAAGAAGCGAACTCACCTGCGTGCAGAGTGGATTGGGCTTCTTGGCTACTGGACATTAGCTCCAGAGGGACGATCACAGGCCCAGCCTGGATGGGTCCCGGAGCCGCGCCGTCGGCCCCCTTACAGAGCCAGAAGAGCGAAGAGGTCCGGAAAAATCGGCGGCAGAAGACGTTCCTGTCTTCAATAAGGTAGCGCACAGCACTGCAGCTGTGCGCCATTGCTCTCAGCACACTTCATACTCCGGTCACTGAGGGTGCAGGGCGCTGGGGGGGGCGCCCTGAGACGCAATAAAACATGATAAAAATACCTTACATGGCAAAAAATACATCACATATAGCTCCTGGGCTATATGGATGCATTTAACCCCTGCCAGAATATACAGAAAAACGGGTGATAAGGCCGCCGAAAAGGGGGCGGAGCCTATCTCCTCAGCACACTGGCGCCATTTTCCCTCACAGCTCAGTTGGAGGGAAGCTCCCTGGCTCTTCCCTGCAGTCACTACACTACAGAAAGGGTTAAAAAAAGAGAGGGGGGCACTAATTAGGCGCAGTATTAGAACATACAGCAGCTATAAGGGGAAAAACACTTATATAAGGTTATCCCTGTATATATATATATATATAGCGCTTTGGTGTGTGCTGGCATACTCTCCCTCTGTCTCCCCAAAGGGCTAGTGGGGTCCTGTCCTCTATCAGAGCATTCCCTGTGTGTGTGCTGTGTGTCGGTACGTTTGTGTCGACATGTATGAGGAGAAAAATGATGTGGAGACGGAGCAGAGTGTCTGTAACAGTGATGTCACCACCTAGGGGGTCGACACCTGAGTGGATGTACTGTTGAAAATTACGTGACAGTGTCAGCTCTGTATAAAAAAACAGTGGTTGACATGAGACAGCCGGCTACTCAGCTTGTGCATGTCCAGACGTCTCATAGGCCGTCAGGGGCTCTAAAGCGCCCGTTACCTCAGATGGCAGATACAGACGCCGACACGGATACTGACTCCTGTGTCGACGGTGAAGAGACAACCGTGATTTCCAGTAGGGCCACACGTTACATGATTGAGACAATGGAAAATGTTTTATACATTTCTGATAATACGAGTACCACCAAAAAGGGGTATTATGTTCGGTGAGGGAAAAACTACCTGTAGTTTTCCTGAATCTGAGAAATAAAATGTGTGATGATGCGTGGGTTTCCCCCCGATAACAATTGATAATTTCTTAAAAAGTATTGGCTGTATACCCTTTCCCGCCAGAGGTTAGGGTGCGTTGGGAAACACCCCCTAGGGGGGATAAGGCGCTCACACGCTTGTAAGAACAAGGGCTCTACCCTCTCATGAGATGGCCGCCCTTAAGGATCCTGCTGATAGAAAGCAGGAGGGTATCCAAAAATGTATTTACACACATACTGGTGTTATACTGCGACCAGCAATCGCCTCAGCCTGGAGGTGCAGTGCTTGGTTGGCATGGTCGGATTCCGTGACTGGAAATATTGATATCCTAGATAAGGATAGTATATTATTGCCTATAGAGCATTTAAAAGATGCATTTCTATATATGCATGATGCACAGCGGAATAATTGCCGACTGGCATCAAGTATAAGTGCGTTGTCCAATTTTACCAGTAAAATGGTCAGGTGATGCGGATTCCAAACGGCATTTGGAAGTATTTCCTTTGAAAGGGGACATTTGGGGTCGGTCTTTTAGACCTGGTGGCCACGGCAACAACTGGGAAATCCACGTTTGTACCCCAGGTCGCCTCTCAAAATAAGACGCCGTATTATCAGGCGCAGTCCTTTGTTGGCAAGCGGACAAAAGGTTCCTCTTTTCTGCTCGTGACAGAGGGAGAGGAAAAAGGCTGAAGAGATTACTCAGTTCCCAGGAACAGAAATCCTTTCCCGCCTCTGCAAAAGCCCTCAGTATGACGCTAGGGCCTTACAAGCTCAGGCACGGTGGGGGCCCGTTCTCAATGAATTTCAGTGCGCAGTGGGCTCACTCGCAAGTAGACCCCTGGATCCTTCAGGTAATATCTCAAGGGTACATATTGAAATTCGAGACGTCTCCCCCTCGCCGTTTCCAAAAGTCGGCTTTACCGACGTCTCCCTCTGACAGGGAGGCAGTTTTGGAAGCCATTCACAAGCTGTATTCCCAGCAGGTGATAATCAAGGTACCCCTCCTGCAACAGGGAACGGGGTATTATTCCACACTATTGTGGTACCGAAGCCAGACGGCTCGGTGAGACCGATTCTAAATCTAAAATCTAAAATCTTTGAACACTTACATACAGAGGTTCAAATTCAAGATTGAGTCACTCAGAGCAATGATTGCGAACCTGGAAGAAGGGGACTACATGATGTCTCGGGACATCAAGGATGCTTACCTTCATGTCAAAATTTACCCTTCTCACCAAGGGTACCTCAGGTTTATGGTACAGAACTGTCACTATCAGTTCAGACGCTGCCGTAGGGATGGTCCACGACACCCCGGGTCTTTACCAAGGTAATGGCCGAAATGATATCCCTTCGAAGGAAGGGAATTTTAGTTATCCCTTACTTGGACGATTCCCTGATAAGGGTAAGATCCAGGGAACAGTTGGAAGTCGGTGTAGCACTATCTCAGGTAGTGTTGCGGCAGCACAATTGGATTCTCAATATTCCAAAATCGCAGCTGGTTCCGACGACTTGTCTTCTGTTTCCTAGGGATGTTCCTGGACACAGTCCAGAAAAAAGGTGTTCTCCCGGAAGAGAAAGCCAGGGAGTTATCCGAGCTAGTCAGGAACCTCCTAAAATCGAACCAAGTCTCAGTGCATCAATGCACAAGGGTTCTGGGTAAAAATGGTGGCTTCCTACGAAGCAATCCCATTCGTTAGATTCCACGCAAGAACTTTCCAGTGGAACCTACTGGACAAATGGTCCGGGTCGCATTTTCAGATGCATCAGCGGATAACCCTGTCACCAAGGACAAGGGTATCCATCCTGTGGTGGTTGCAGAGTGCTCATCTTCTAGAGGGCCGCAGATTCGGCATTCAGGACTGGGTCCTGGTGACCACGGATGCCAGCCTGCGAGGCTGGGGAGCAGTCACACAGGGAAGGAATATCCAGGGCTTAGGGTCAAGCCTGGATACATCACTTCACATAAATATCCTGAAGCTAAGGGCCATTTACAATGCTCTAAGCTTAGCAAGACCTCTGCTACAAGGTCAGCCGGTATTGATCCAGTCGGACAACATCATGGCAGTCACCCACGTAAACAGACAGGGTGGCACAAGAAGCAGGAGGGCAATGGCAGAAGCTGCAGGGATTCTTCGCTGGGCGGAAAATCATGTGATAGCACTGTCAACAGTATTCATTCCGGGAGTGGACAACTGGGAAGCAGACTTCCTCAGCACGACCTCCACCCGGGAGAGTGGGGACTTCACCCAGAAGTCGTCCACATGATTAAAAAACTCGACAGGTATTGCGCCAGGTCAAGAGACCCTCAGGCAATAGTTGTAGACGCTCTGGTAACACCGTGGGTGTACCAGTCAGGGTATGTGTTCCCTCCTCTGCCTCTCATACCCAAGGTACTGAGATTGATAAGACGGAGAGGAGTAAGCACTATATTCGTGGCTCCGGATTGGCCAAGAAGGACTTGGTAACCGGAACTTCAAGAGATGCTCAAGGAGGATCCGTGGCCTCTACCTCTAAGAAGGGACCTGCTCCAGCAAGGACCCTGTCTGTTCCAAGACTTACCGCGGCTGCGTTTGACGGCATGGCGGTTGAACGCCGGATCCTGAAGGAAAAAAGGCATTCCGGATGAAGTCATCCCTATCCTGATCAAAGCCAGGAAGGATGTAACCGCAAAAACATTATCACCGCAATTGGCGAAAATATGTTGCGTGGTGCGAGGCCAGTAAGGCCCGACGGAGGAAATTCAACTGGGTCGATTCCTACATTTCCAGCAAACAGGAGTGTCTATGGGCCTGAAATTGGGGTCCATTAAGGTTCAAATTTCGGCCCTGTCAATTTTCTTCCAAAAAGAACTGGCTTCAGTCCCTGAAGTTCAGACGTTTGTAAAAGGGGTACTGCATATACAGCCTCCTTTTGTGCCTCCAGTGGCACTTTGGGATCTCAATGTAGTTTTGGGTTCCAAAAGTCACATTGGTTTGAACCACTTAAATCTGTGGAGTTAAAATATCTCACATGGAAAGTGGTCATGCTGTTGGCCCTGGCCTGGGCCAGGCGCGTGTCAGAATTGGCGGCTTTATCCTGAAAAAGCCCTTATCTGATTTTCCATTCGGACAGGGCGGAATTGAGGACTCGTCCTCAGTTTCTCCCTAAGGTGGTTTCAGCGTCTCACCTGAACCAACCTATTGGTGGTGCCTGCGGCTACTAGGGACTTGGAGGCCTCCAAGTTGCTAGACGTTGTCAGTGCCCTGAAAATATATGTTTCCTGGACGGCTGGAGTCAGGAAATCTGACTCGCTGTTTATCCTGTGTGCACCCAACAAGCTGGGTGC